>NC_038245.2:33636606-33760070 GCF_000004515.6 Glycine max
TAAATTAAACATATTTTTCATTTTCTTTCTTTTTCTCTTCCTTTCACCCCATTAATTTGTGGCTGACATTACGTTTACATAACTTGCAAGAACAATTTTTTTTTTTTGTCAAATTAGGAACTAAAGTAATAGTAAATGCTAAATTAGGAGTAAGAGGATTACTAAGTTTTTCCTTTCAATATTCTCTTCCTTTGAAAAACCCAATATCTTATAGAAAATTACGGATTTAGAATTTTTTTTCATTGGAAACAAAAAAAATATAATATTTTTTTCAGACAAAATTATATAAGTTTTGTTAAAAATGGTAATAAAAAATTAAAAATAATAAAATTTAAAAGGATAAAATAAGTAAAATTAATATTAATTAATTTTTTATTTTATTTTTTATAATTATTTATATTCATCTTATTAAAAAATTATCTTATAAAAATAAGATTTATTTTTTTATGAAAGTAAAAAATATTTATTCAATGAAAAAAAATTCATTGTGAGCAATTGCCTCATTAAAAGATCGGCCGGTGCTTTCAGACATGCTCCGTGCTTGAATTTATTCAAGAAATTAAAGGGTTGTGTGGTTTGATTATTTTTTGATTTTATTTTAATTGAAAATAAAAAATGGTAATAGAAATATATTTGGTTGGATTTTATTTTCATTTCATTGAAAATATTTTTCCATACAAACCAAATATCGGAAACAATATAATTTTGTTTTAAGTTGAAAGTAGAATCTCATTTTGGGTAAAATAAAAATACGGTGACAAAAAATATAATTTTAATATAAAAATATATTTTCATTTAAAAATATATTTTTAATGTTTTTATTTCTTAAAAATAAAAAATAAAAAATTAAATCAAATATATTTTCAGAATTCTAATCTTTTAAAAATAAAAACAATTTTTATAAAATAAAAATATAAAATAAAAATACAAACCAAACACACCAAATAATTTTGCCAAAGATTGTCTTGTATTTTACATTGCATTTCAACGTTTATCCATACCGTGGTTGGATTGATTCAAGATTATGGCACTTCAACGTTTATCCACTCCTTGGCAAAATCGAGGACGCGTGGTCTTTCTGTACTCTCTTTTCTAAGTCATTGTCACAATTCCTACTACCAAGGTAAATATAAAATTAAAAATTCGAATCTTAATTGAATTTTAAATATAAAATAAATTTTATTAAAAAATACTTATTTTATTGTTTATGATTTCAATAATGATTAATCATCTTCTAGTAGTAACTATTATTTCATACAAATAGTATGGTAAAAACAACAACAATAAAAACAACTCACAAGTGATGTTTATAATTCATTTCATTTTTAATGCGGTTGTCCAACTGGAACGTGACGGGAACCTACGATGTTGATTCTCGGAAGTTCGATTTATTAAGTCGATCATCACTGATCAACATTTTTTTTTACTTAAATATATTTTAGTTTATGTAATTTAATGTTTTTTATTTTCGTTCTTATAATTTTTTGTTTTTATAAAATATTTTTATTTTATTTTTTTTGTCTTTAAAATATTTTAGATAATATTTTTTTACTATTTTAAACACTTTTTTATTGTTAAAAATATTATCCAAAGCATTTTAAAGAAAAAAATAAAACAAACACATTTTACAACAATTAAAATAAAATAAAAATATTACAAAAAAATAAAATAATAATTAAATTACAAAAAAATAAAATAATAATTAAATTAGAATATAAAAAAAAGACATTTAAGTCTCTATTTTGATATTGTTGAATTGGGTTAACTAATTTAATAGTAGACTAAAATTTTGTTCGACTAGCCCTTGACAGGTTGCCGGACCATACAAATCAATAATCCATGGATCACTCATTTTTTTCAAAGTATAAAAAATTAAAAATTATCAAAACAAATTATCTTTTATATAATAAAATTAATAATTTATAATTAGTATTAATTAAAATAAAAATTAAAAAAGTAATATATTATATTTATATTATTTTAATAATAGTATCAAATATAATAAGTTGGATTGGGATCCTCTCATTTTTCACTTTTAATAGGAGGGAGGGAGAGGTCCTAATAATAAATCCCAACACTCATTATGTACAAAGTTTAATTTACGGTTGAAATAAAAACCCACAAAAACTCATTTCCCCTTCTTTTACGTTAGCAATGTCGCATTACGTGAACTTATTCTTTCATCTCCCCTGCCTAGATTTGGCTTAAAGTTCAAGTTCGTTAAATCAAACAAAATCTTTGGGTTTGTTGTCATCATATAGACAATTGTCTTTGATCTATCCTCTTTTTCATGCCTATTGAATTACTAACATTGAGATTTGATTTGAATATAATTTTTTTAATTTAGTATTTTTTATTTTTATTCTTATATTTTTTTCATTTTAGTTCTCATAAAATGTCTTTGTTTTATTTTTTATTTTAAAAAAATTTAGATAGCATTTTCAACAATAAAAAATAAATTGAACAGTAAAAAAGAATATTATCTGAAACGTTTTATAAAAGAAAAATAAAACAAGCATATTTTATAAGAATTAAAATAAAAAATTATAAGGATGAAAATGAAATGAACATTAAATTATAGGGGAAAAAATTATATTTAAATGAATGTCATACTCTTCATATTCTTTCATATTGCTTTTTTTTTTCTTTTCAAAATATCAGTAAAATGTTTCAAACTGATTCTATAAGACGAATACAAAACTAACAAGAAAATTGTCTCCAACTTGATGAAAAATAAAATAGCTAAATTCTTTCAAACATACACTGTAAGTGTAGTCATACGAAAGACACATAAAAAATTAAAATTTGCAAAATCATAAGAAATGATGAGATTTTTCTATCAAAACGAAACTATGAGATTTCTATCATTTAAATTGCAATAAATGAGTTTATTTTAGTTAATAAAGGGCCAAGTGCATATATTTCAATTATTAATCATCAATGTATTAGACCTTTATCATGAAGATGAATATGTTGATTATAATGTATTTCCAAATCTTATTTTTTTACTTCTAATCACTGTGTAATTTGTTCTATTTTGTTCGCATGTATTACACTGTTTGAAAATAATCCTTTTTTTTTTATCATATATAGGAGTTTTTACAATTAAAATAATGATAAAAGACTAATACGATATTTTTTTTTCTTAGTGCATCTCGATATTATTGGAGAAATTTTGACTTTTTAAAATATATTATTCACAGTATAGAACACATTGGATTGGCTAGAACCAAATAAGGTTCATACAGGTTTAATTTGTTGAGATAGCTATATTATCGGCACCTTCTTGCATACTTATAAGAGGCAAATTTACATATAGTGATTTTTTTCAAAAAAAAAATGTTGGAAGGACCAAATTCAAGTAAAATGATTCAAACCCAGAATCTAAATAATGCGTAATCCAAGTACCTCCAAACTAAATTTTAATGTATAATAAAATTATAAATTTAAAACAAGTATTTATATAAATTTATACTTCTTAATACATTCTATTACTAATATTTTTTATTTAAAAAACTAAGATGCCTCTATAGCTCAGTTTATATCTAGCTAGAAATAATGATTCCAGTTTGGAATCACAATTTCACCTTAAAGACTCAATTCTTAAGGATGCGTTTCAATAGAGAATTTTAACTGAGAAAAATAATTTATCAGAGAATTTGAATTTCTGTAATTTAGAATTTATTGTTTGGATGTTTTTTTTATGAAGAATTTAAAATTTTGGAATTTTAAAACAGAATTTTAAACAACTAAAAATTTGAAATTTCAATTTTCTTCTAAAAGGTGAGAAATATCGATCGGGTGTGAGCGTAGATGAACATGTATAACTAGCACACTAACCATATCTTCTCTTTTTTTTCATTCATTTTTTTCATCCTCATAATTTTATTTTTTTTATCCAAACACAATTTTGAAAATAAAAAAATTTCAATTTAAGTATTTAAAATTCTTAGAATTTTAAATTTCTCCGAATTTTAAATTTCTCCGTTCAAACACGCTCTAACTTCTCCCTTTTGACACTTGCCCACCACCCATATATACATGAGTTCTTTCGTGATGGTAAAACTCTACAACAATCCCGCCTTGGTGACTGCAAAATCAAATTTACATTCAATTAATAAGAGGATTCATTTCAATGTTGATAAATTAGTAAAGTACACCTTTTAATACGTAGAATGAAAATAACAATGTTGATATCTCATTATTAGGTATTAATGTATGTATCTTACATATTAGTGTCATAAAAATATTAATAATTAAGAAATTAAAAGATTTTTTTATTATGAAGATTATAAGATAACATAGAAAAAGTCACATGCATAATTCAATTTTACATATCTTAAAAAAAATCTTTTAATTTTTTAACTAGTATCTAAGGATGTTGATTATGATAAAAACAAATGTATTATAGGGAGTTTCAAAACATTCTTACCATTTGCCAACAAAGAGGATCCGGTATTTTTGAAACTATAACTTCTGTTTGGATAAGGAATTTTAAAATCTCAAAGAATTTGAAATACTTAAAATTTGAATTACTTTGATTTTAATTTACTTTATTCTTCAAATGTTTTGTTTGGATAAATTAATTCAAATTTCTTCCATTTTAAATTCTTTGTTTGGATAGGACAATTCAATTTTCTCCATATACAAAATTTTAATTTTATATTTTAAATAGAAGAAATTTTAATATTAAACTTTATAGAAAATAAACACAATCTAATTTTGAAATATTAATTAAAAAATATTTTCAATTTTTAATAATTTATAAATACAAAATATTGATAATTTTAACTAGAGTTGTTTTGTCTGACCACAACCAGTGATGTTTTTAAACCGACATCAACCAAGGCTATTTTTCGGTCGACATCAAATAGTTTTTTTTGTTAAAGTATGCTGGGAATATTTGTCAGCTGATGTCAATCGGCGCTATTTTTTGGCTAACGTTGGTTGAGTCTATTTTTCAGCCAATGTTGGCTAGAGTTTGTTTGGCCAACATGGCTAGGGTCTTTTCGAACGACATTGACCAAGACTATTTTTAGTCAACGTCGGCCTAAAAATTCCTAGTAAGTGTTGACAAAAAAAATCTATCCAATATCGGCTAAAAAATAGCTTGGTCGATGTCGACCAATAGAACCTACCCAATGTCGGCTGAAAAACATCATTGGTCAAGATTGGCCGAAAAATCCCTAGTCGAAGTTGGCTAAAAAATAGTCCTGACCAATGTCGGACAAAAAACCCTACCCAACATCGACTATAAAATAATCTTGGCCGATGTTGGCTAAAAAATAGCTCTGACTGATGTCAACCGAAAAAATTTAGTGGATGTCGACTGTAAGAACCTAGTCGATGTCGACTAAAAATAGTCATGCCCGATGTCGGTCAAAAATACCTAGCTAGTGTTAGCAGAAAAAATCCTAGCCAACATCAACCAAAAAACCTAGCTAATGTGGTTGAGAAATAGCTGAGGTTGATGTCAGCCAAAAAACCCTAGTCGATGTCAGCAAAAAAATCCTAACCGGCGTTGGCTAAGAAAATCTAGTTGACATAAGCCAAAACACCTTAGCTAACATCGGCTAAAAAATAACCCTAGCTGATATTGGCTAAGAAATAGTTTTGGCTGATGTTGGCTGGAAAAACCTAGTCGATGTCGGTTGAAAAACCCTAACAAGTATCTACTCAAACGTTAGTCATGACCGATGCCAGTAGAAAAAAAAAATCATTGGTCAATATCAACTGAAATAACCTGGATGACAACGACCGAAAAAATCCTTGGTCGACGCTAGCAAAAATTTCCCATGACTGATGTCAGTGAGAAAATAACCCTAACCAACATCATCTAAAAAAAATCTTAGCTAATATCGACAAAAAATAGCTTTGGTTGACATCATACAAAAAAATTCTGACCAAAAAAATCTCGGCCAACGTCAGTGAAAAACAACTTATGTTGATATCGACCGTAAAAATTTTGGTCACCCGTAGTTGTGAGTGTTGAGCGAGAAAGAGTCGCGAGCAAGAACGTGAGTTAGAGTGAGCATCTCCAAAAAAAGAATTTCAAATTTTATATGTTTTGAGAGAATTTGAAATCCCACTATTTTAGTCAATCAAAATTATTCATAAAAATATCAAAAATAAAATCTCCTTTCAAATACTTTATCCAAACAAACTATTTTATCATGAATCATTTTAAATTCCTTGAGAAAATAAATTCCCTTGTTAAATTGCTCCATTCAAACACATTATAATGGAATTAATTTTCTCTGGTGACTCCATTTTCCATGTGCAGTCTGGAGGTCTAGATTTGAAACGAGAGTAACTACCAATAAATTTCTACTTAATAGAATCATATCGTGTTCTGCATGTTCATATAGAAAAGCAAAGCTTTCTGACAAGGGTTTTTTTTATTTGTCGCAGGTCTTGTGTTGAATGAGTATGCAGTGTAATCAGCTGTTTTATACCAATTTAGAAAGGTTCGCGTTGGCATCTCCAACTCTCTAGGAGATAAAACTCCCCTCAAAACTTGAACCACGTAGCTCCATGAAATAGAGATTGTCCAAAATCTCTTGTTGTCATAGCAAATTGATTGTTGCATTGTGCTACCTGAGTCTTGCTTAGAAGATTTCATTATTTGTTGTAAGGATTGTACTCGATTCATCATTGGGAATATTGGTTGCACTACACGTGGTGCAATGTCACTAGAGGGGCCACAGGATGTGCACCCATAAGGCCTAAAAGGTCCCCATACACATCATACTGCACAAGCAAGGAAGAAATATATACGTGCAAATTTCAGATTTATTCAAGAAATAAAGAATCAAATCTCCAAGTACTTCTAATGATGATATTATTGCTTGATGATCGAGGTCGTACCCGAATCAAATAAACATTAAAAATGCAGTATCTAGGAAGTGATCCTAGGTCGTCTCCCAACGAGCAATGATCAACCAAACGTTCATAACAGATAGTAATTAAACAGTCATGAATTGGGGGGGGGGGTTGTTTGTTTGTGTAAATTAAACAGCGAGCAAATTTAATTAGAAAATATCAGAATTAAAACACGTTGTTTCCCCTTGATTCGCAAGCAAGTCTCTTATCCTAGGTTACGAGAATTTATCCTTTATCAGTTCAACCACTTAATCCAACCCTAAATTAAATTACTAAGCGAAATTTAACATAAGGCCGTCATTATGTGATTAAGCAACACATACACCAATTAATCATGAACGAAACTTCTCATTAAGCATGAATGTAAATTAAGTGCAAAAACAATTAATCAAGTACTAAGCATGCATGAATTAATAGCAACAGATACAGAGTAATTGGTGAAGAGGAAAAACTTATCAGAATTCAATAGTAATAATAAAACCTCAAAGAGAGTTGTGTTTGATCCTCAAGAGAAAACAACGTTGGAGACTTAGCCTTCCATTAATCAGTAGAAAACGAAATTACAGATTGAAGCAGAAAACAAATTTTTATTGCTACGTGAATAGTAAAAACTGGAATTGCAAAACCTAAAATTATTCTTTCTCCCCAAAATGAAAAGAAAACTAAACTAAAACCTTGGTGCTGTTATATAGGTTCTCAGCCCCAAAGCTTACAAATTTGTTTTAAGTCCAAGCCCATTAATAAAATAAAATCTGGACAAGATAAGATAAGATTTGATAAAATAAAATCTAGATAAGATAAGACAAGATAAAATCTAGATGAAATAATATCTAGATTAGATAAAATCTTGATAAGATAAGATTTGGTAGAATAAAATTGTCTGCTCTCTTCAAATCCAAGCCCAATTCCGGATTCAAGCCCAATTGCTTATAATTCTCTTGAAATTAAATTAAAAACACAAAATTAGTCCAGTAGGCCCAAATGATAAAACTGCATAATTAATTTGACAATTAAGGCTAATCAGTAATTAAAATGGTGACAAAAAGGGTTAAGAAATAGGAGAAAATGATGACACATCAAATCCCCTCACACTTAGCCTTTTGCACTCCTGGGCAAAATAAAAAAAACAAAGCAAGAGACAAATCCAGAGACATTAAAGAGAAACAAACAGATACAAACAATTACAAATTTCTCAATGAATCTCAAGGAATGAAAAGAATGGGTAACATGCAACACGTAAAGAGTTAAAGAATCAAGGTCATCATGAAAATCATCCAAGCATCTCAAACATGACAAGGTAGTCAATCAGCTCAAGAATGAAAAGTGATAAAGCCTCACAAGATATGCACTTGATCTCTCAAGTGTCTAGGCTACTGTTTACTCTCAGAGCACCCATGAAAACAAATACCACATAAACTTGGCAAGACTCTAAAATTGACAACCACATCACAAACACATGCACATGAGGATCAAAAGGTCTTTTAAGGTTGTAATGGGGCCAAGGACAAGGTAGATGAAAGTATGGGATAGTAGCTAAAACCCAAAGGAATAGAGGAGCAATGGGGAATAAGTGGGAAGTAAGAAAAAGTAATAAACCCCAAAATCAAAATTACAAATTAAGCTTTAAAAAGTAAACCCAAAACAAAATCAACCAAGTCCTCAACCAATCCAAGTCTTCAAACCAAGACCTTATTTATTCAACTTCATTCTTTTTTGTTTTGCTTTTGTTTTTTGTTTTTTTTTTGAACGTGAACAGTAGCAATTGAAGGTATTTGAAAAAAAAAGCAACAATTAGGCAATATATGTATATACATCAAGCATGGCCAAAATACATCATCAAGCATGGTCAACAAAAACATATCATCCAATGAAACATACCCCCCTCACACTTATTCCCAAAACAATTCCAAAGCTCCAAAATTTCTTAAAAGTAGGGTGAAATCATGGTTTTTCACTTTAGGCTTGTAATAAGCTTCAAAACAAAGAAAGGGGAACATAGGCTTAAAGAGGCTATCAAAGGAATTAATTCAAGGTAGACTCATTTGGCTAGAGGCTTATAAGAACAAAATGCCTAAATCATCTCCCAACATGCATGTGAAGCAAGAAGTATCAACAAGAGTCAAGCCAAGGCTATTGTGCAAGCAATCAATGGGGCAAAACACACCGAATAAAATAGATGATGATGGCTCAAATTCTCACCAAGGGTAAATCTATCACTTTCAATTCAAACTTTCAAAACTAATTTGACATGTAGAGAAAAACAAGGGTTTCAATTCACAAAATGCCAAGAAACTCCTATTTCAAAAACAATTACCCATTACCTGTACATAACCCAAAATTCAAAGAGAAACATGCAATGTTGTACACAAAACATAAAACCAAAATAACAAAATTAACCTAGAAAAACCTAATAAAATTAAACTAGAATACCCAACAAAATTAAAGAACAGAAATCTCCCCCCCCCCCCCTCACACTTAAACAACACATTGTCCTCAATGTAGCACAATCATAAGATCAAGAGCAATCAAAACAATCAATAAATTTGGACAAATGCAATAAAAGTAAAGAAGGAGACAGAAAAAGAAAACTCCCTAAGTCATGGCGGAAGAGAAGTAGGGTGAAGTAAGGAGGTCTCATTCACCACTACTCCCTAAGTCATTGACCTTGAAGCTCTTATCTGTGGATTCACTTTTGATCTCAACTGTACCATAAGGAAAAACATTAGTCACCACAAAAGGACCAATCCACTTTGACCTCAACTTACCACTCATGAGTCCGAGCCTAGAGTTATACAATAAAACTTTCTGTCCAACTACGAAGTCCTTTTTAGCTATCATGGAACTTCTTGGTCTTCTCCTTGTAGAATTTGGAATTCTCATAGGCTTCTAACCGGATCTCATCTAGTTCACTTAGTTGCAACTTCCTTTCCTCTCCAGCCTGATCAATAGAGAAGTTGCAGGTCTTTACAGCCCAATAGACTTTGTGCTCTATCTCTACAAGAAGATGACATGCCTTGCCAAAGACAACCCGATAAGGAGACATTCCTATGGGTGCTTTGTAAGTAGTCGTATGCGCCCAAAGAGCATCATCTAGCATGGTGCTCTAATCCTTTCTATTCGGCTGCACAATCTTCTCTAAGATCCTTTTTATCTCCCTGTTTAAAATCTCAGCCTGCCCATTAGTTTGGGGGTGGTAAGGTGTGGAAATTTTGTGCACGGCCCCATACTTTTTGAGCAAGGCATACATGGATCTGTTACAAAAATGGGTGTCTTGATCACTAATGATGGCTCTAGGGACTCCAAGCCTACAAAACAGATTAGATCTAACAAAATCCACAACAACCTTAGCGTCGTTAGTTCTGGTGGATTTGGCTTCCACCCATTTTGAAACATAATCAACAGCAAGGAGAATATAAACAAAACCAAAAGAGACAGGGAAAGACCCCATAAAATCTATACCCCAGACATCAAACACCTCACAGAATAACATAGGTTGTTGAGGCATTTTCTGTCTCCATAAAGGTGAGCTGCCTGCTCTCTGACAAGGCTCACAAGTGCTACAGATTCTCCACGCATCCTTGAAGATGGTGGGCCAGTACAAACCGCAGTCAAGCACCTTGCGAGCTGTCCTCTGTATGCCAAGATGGCCACCTGGTGTGGAAGAATGACAAAATTGCAGGACCGAGCTGGAATGCATCTCCTAATAACCTGGTCACTGCACAACTTCCACAAATAGGGGTCATCCCAAATATAATGCTTAGCATCGCTCTTAATTTTATCATTTTGAGCTTTAGATGCTAAGGGAGGAAAAATAGAATCAACCAAATAATTCACAATATTAGCAAACCAGGGAATGGGGAAGGAATCAGAAATACTATACAGAGTGTACAAATGGTAATCCGGAAAATCATCCCGAATGGGTGAGTCCTCAGACACACGCTCAATCCTACTCAGATGGTCAGCCACGAGGTTCTGCGCACCACTCCGATCACGGATCTCTAAATCAAACTCTTGGAGCCAAAGCATCCATCTGATTAATCTAGGCTTTGATTCAGCCTTCTTCAATAGGTACTTTAGAGTTGCATGGTCAGTATAAAAAATAACACGAGTACCAAGCAAATATGAACGAAATTTTTCAAGAGCAAAAACTATCGCTAATAGCTCCTTCTCTGTGGTAGTGTAATTTGCTTGAGCAGCATCCAAAGTTCTGGAAGCGTAGTAGATCACTCGAGGCAGCTTATCAATCTTTTGAGCAAGGAAAACCTCCAATGAGTAATTGGATGCATCGCGCATTAGCTCAAATGGGGCTGTCCAATCAGGTGCCTGAATGATAAGGGCGGTAGTCACCGCACACTTGAGGCAATCGAAAGCCTCTTTGCACCGGTCATCAAAATCAAACTCCACCTCCTTTTGCAGCAGATTGGATAGTGGAAGGGCCACTTTGCTAAAATCCTTGATAAAGCGCCTATTGCACACAAGAGGGGTAAGGCAATTGTGAAATAACATCTATTTTTGCATGGTCTACCTCTATGCCCCTACTGGAAATGATATGCCCTAAAACTATACCATGTTCTACCATGAAGTGACATTTTTCAAAATTCAGCACAAGGTTAGTTTCAATGCATCTATTAAGAACTCTATCCAAACTATCCAAACATGCATCAAAAGAGGATCCATAAACAGTAAAATCATCCATAAACACCTCTATGCAAGTCTCTAAAAAAGCATTGAAAATGCTAAGCATACACCGCTGGAAGGTACCAGGGACATTGCATAGGCCAAAGGGCATCCTCCTATAGGCAAAAGTGCCAAAGGAACAGGTGAATGTGGTCTTTTCTTGATCCTCAGGAGCAATATGAATTTGTAAATAACCAAAAAAACCATCAAGAAAACAGTAATGAGATTTACCTGTCAAGCGCTCAAGAATTTGATCAATGAATGGCAGGGGGAAATGATTTTTTCTGGTTACCTAGTTTAGCTTCCTATAATCAATGCAGACTCGCCAGCTGTTCTGCACTCTTGTGGGGATAAGCTCATCCTTTTCATTCTTGATCACTGTGAGGTCTGTCTTCTTAGGAACCACTTGGACTGGACTCACCCATTGGATTTCAGAAATGGGGTAGATGATTTCAACTTGTAAGAGCTTGGTCACTTCCTTTTTCACCACATCTAGAATGATGGGGTTGAGTCGCCGTTGTGGCTGCCTTACTGGCTTAGCTCCATCCTCTGAAAGTATCCTATGCATGCAGGTAGATAGGCTAATACCAAGAATGTCTGCTAAAGTCCATCCAATGGCTTTCTTGTGCTTCTTGAGAACTAGCAACAACTTCTCCTCTTGCTTAGTAGCAAGGAAGGCAGAGATGATCATTGGAAATTTTTCCTTGTCCTCCAAGTAAGCATATTTGAGGGTTGCTGGTAAGGGCTTCAACTCTGGTGTGGGTGGTGGCTGAACAGTGGGAGGAACTAGGGTAGGAGAAGAAGAAGGTTCCTCCGCCTGTACCTCATAAAGCAAGTCAGAAGTATATGTATTTCCTGCAACATGATTATTGCATTCTGACTCTAAAAAAATTGACATCAAGAGGTACAACACCAAACTTAAATTCAAATTCACTCTCAACATAAAAGTCAGACACAGGATCAAATTCAAACTCAGATTCAGATTCAATGCATAAGGAATGACAAGTATGCATATCAGATAAAAATGGATGTTTCCTACCATGAAGAACATAATCAAAATCAAACATATAATCATAAACGATCTGATCAATTATCTCAGCACGAAAAACAGAATGATCCTCAGATGGATGTTTCATGGCATCAAGAATGTTAAAATGAACAACAATATCACCAAATTCCATAGACAATGTGCCAACATAAACATCTATCTTGGTTCGGGTTGTTTTCATAAATGGCCTGCCTAAAATAATTGGAACTGAACCATGGGAAAATCCCTCTTCCATATTAAGAATATAAAAATAAACAGGAAAAATAAGTTCACCAACCTGAACCAACACATCCTCTATGAAACCTGTGGGGTAAGCAACTCTTCTATTTTCCAAATGAATCACCACATCTATAGATTGCAAAGGTCCAAGAGATAAAGAATTGAAAATGGACAGAGGAATGACACTAACTGATGCTCCTAGATCTAGCATGACATTCTTAAACTTACTGTTCCCAATAATGCAAGGTTTACAGAAAGTACCTGGGTCCTTACATTTCTCAGGAATGTGAGGAACAGATTTACCTATCAATGCTGACACATTTTTGCCCATGCTAATCCTTTCATTGCCTTTGAGCTTCCTTTTGTGGGTGCACAAATCCTTTAGAAACTTGGCATATCTTGGAATTTGGTTGATGGCATCTAGGAGAGGTATGTTCACCTCTACTTTCCTAAAGGTCTCCTAGATCTCCTTTTCCGCTTCTTCCATTTTTTTGTTTGGAATTGCTCTAGGTGGGAATGGAAGAGGGATATGAGGCTGCGGTAAGTCAAAATTACTAGAAGAAGGTCCACCTGCATGAAAATTTTTGTTAGGAAGCTTTCTCCTTTGTGCAACTATCTCATCCTCTTTTTCAGGTGTAGAATGAAGCTTGCCAGGTTCAGGTGCAGGTGCTACTACTGGTGGAGGCACTTGAATTTGGTTGCCAGACCTCAAGGTGATGGCACTCACATTTTTTGGATTTTGCACAATTTGTGAAGGCAATTTGTCAGAATTTTGGGACTGAGCTTGGTTCAACTGAGTAGCCATCTGCCCATCTGATTTGTTAGACTCTGAATGAAGGCTCTTGTCTCTTACTAAAATTGCATATTCTGGATGGTCATTTGCCTCACTAACTCTTCTAAGGAAGGTTGAGGAGGAGCCTCAGTTGCTTATTGTCTTTGTTGTGACTGCTGCTGTATTGGAGGAGGAACATATGGCTTGCTTGGACCAGTAGCATTCTGAAAGGGAGGGACAAACTGTTGTTGTTGTGGAGGGCATGTCCATCTCAGATTTGGATGATTCCTCCAACCTGGATTGTATCTATTGCTTGAAAGGTCATAATTATTCTATTGTTGTTGGTTTTGTTGTTGAGGAGGTCTATTATAAATGTTTGTAGTATAAGCTTCATGTTGCTCATTGACTCCAGATTGCTGCAAAGAAGGACAAAGATCTGTATAGTGATTTGCAGAAGAACATAGACCACAGACTCTTGCAATAGGTGTAGATTTCTGATTCATGGCAAGCTGAGTTACCAGGTTGACCAAGGCATCAAGTTTTCCTTCAAGATTTTTATTTCCAGTAGATGAAGATGAATTCGCGGCCACCTCATGGACTCCTCTAAGAACAATAGCATTATTTCTTGCACTGAATTGTTGGGAGTTAGAAGCCATCTTCTCAATCAAATTTCTAGCCTCAGTAGGGGTCATATCACCAAGAGCTCCACCACTGACAGCATCAATCATACTCCTCTCCATGTTGCTAAGTCCCTCATAGAAATATTGAAGAAGGAGTTGCTCAGAAATCTGGTGGTGAGGACAACTTGCACACAATTTCTTGAATCTTTCAAAGTACTCATACAAGCTTTCTCCACTAAGTTGCCTGATGCCTGAAATGTCTTTTCTGATGGCAGTGCTCCTAGATGCAGGGAAGAATTTCTCCAAGAACACCCTCTTAAGGTCATCCCAACTGAAAATGGACCTGGGAGCAAGGTAGTACAACCTATGTTTTGCCACTCCCTCCAAAGAATAAGGAAAAGCCTTTAGAAAGATATGATCTTCCTGGACATCAGGGGGCTTCATGGTGTAACAAAAAATATGGAACTCCTTAAGATGCTTATGAGGATCTTCACCTGCAAGACCATGAAACTTGGGCAGCAAATGTATTAGTCCAGTCTTGAGAACATATGGAACACCCTCATCAGGATATTGAATGCACAAGCTTTCATAAGTAAAATCAGGTGCAACCATCTCCCTAAGAGTCCTCTCACGAGGTGGAGGTTGAACCATGTTCTTAGTATGAAAATTAGTAGTGAAATGCTCAAAATCAGAATATTCAGAATCACCCTCAACAGAATGCTCAGAATGCTCAAAATGCACAGAATGAACAAGATGCACACTATGCCTAACTAATCTATGAAATTTTCTATCTATTTTAGGATCAAAGGGTTGTAAATCAACAGGATTGCCCCTAGTCATGCACTATATGCAGCAAATAATGTGTTTCTCAACAAGCACCTAACAAGGGGGTAAAACTACAGCTATACTCAAACGATATCAAAATGAGCTGAAATTTTGTGAGGAACACCCTAAAGTCATTAAAAGATAGCACAAAATTTTCAAACAAAAATTTAAAGTATAACTATGAAAACTACCTAAGCAAAGTTTAGAAAAATAGGACAATAATACTTGAAAAATAAAAAAAAATAAAAACTTAGAAAACAGCTAATTTTTGGAGTTTGGGAGACCCCAGCCAATTGTCACAATATGGGAAATTTTTTTCTACCCCAAATGCATATATAATAATAGTCCTTCTGATACCCGGAGCAAAAGTTATGGCCATTTTAAGTTTTGCTAAAAACAAGTTCCCAAAATCTTTGTCTCTCTCAAATACTACCACACCAAGTGCTCCTGATATTTTTCACAAAAAATATGGATCAAAAGAAGCTACCACACAAAAAAATCAGCCAAAAATAACAACTCTAACTATCAAAACAAAAATCGCTAATTAAATTGCAAAATCAGTCGCTAATCACTGTTCAGCACTGTTCACAACAAAACACAAAGCTGAATCAGTCACTAAAAACAATCGCTAAACATGGAATGCAACTGAAATGCAAAACAGAATGCAACACAAAATAAGATAACTAAACACTATTATGAACCTTTGGCCCGCTGCTCCCCGGCAACGGCGCCAAATTTGATCGAGGTTGTACCTGAATCAAATAAACATTAAAAATACAGTATCTAGGAAGTGATCCTAGGTCGTCTCCCAACGAGCAATGGTCAAACAAACGTTCATAACAGATAATAATTAAACAGTAACGAATTGGGGAGGGGGGGTTGTTTGTTTGTGTAAATTAAATAGCGAACAAATTTACTTAGAAAATATCAGAATTAAAACACGTTGTTTCCCCTTGATTCGCAAGCAAGTCTCTTATCCTAGGTTACGAAAATTTATCCTTTATCAATTCAACCACTTAATCCAACCCTAAATTAAATTACTAAGCAAAATTTAACATAAGGACGTCATTATGTGATTAAGCAACACATACACCAATTAATCATGAACAAAACTGATCATTAAGCATGAACGTAAATTAAGCGCATAAACAATTAATCAAGCACTAAGCATGCATGGATTAATAGCAACAAATACAAAGTAATTGGTGAAGAGGAAAAACTGATCAGAATTCAATAGTAATAATAAAACCTAAAAGAGAGTTGTGTTTGATCCTCAAGAGAAAACAACGCTGGAGACTTAGCCTTCCATTAATCAGTAGAAAACGAAATTGCAGATTGAAGCAGAAAACAAAATTTTATTGCTACGTGAATAGTAAAAATTGGAATTGCAAAACCTAAAATTATTCTTTCTCCCCAAAACGAAAAGAAAACTAAACTAAAACCTTGGTGCTGTTATATAGGTTCTCAGCCCCAAAGCTTACAAATCTGTTTTAAGTCCAAGCCCATTAATAAAATAAAATCTGGACAAGATAAGATAAGATTTGACAAAATAAAATCTAGATAAGATAAGATAAAATCTAGATGAAATAATATCTAGATTAGATAAAATCTGGATAAGATAAGATTTGGTAGAATAAAATTGTCCGCTCTCTCCAAGTGCAAGCCCAATTTCGGATTCAAGCTCAATTGTTTATAATTCTCTTGAAATTAAATTAAAAACACCAAATTAGTCTAGTAGGCCCAAATGATAAAACTGCATAATTAATTTGACAATTAAGGCTAATCAGTAATTAAAATGTTGACAAAAAGGGTTAAGAAATAGGAGAAAATGATGACACATCACTTGACATGCACTGGTATTAAATAATTAACCCTTAAATATATTTTTGATTATAATAATTATATTTTTTTAATTTAGGTCTTCATAAGTTTTTTTTAAAATTTTTAATGCATGTAAATTTACGTTTTTTTAATTTTTTTCCCTATATTTTGTTCATTTTTTAGTTTTAAATTTATGTTTTTTTAATTTTAATTCCTTTAAACGCAAACTCATGGAAACTAAAAATAAAAAAAAATATTAAAGAGACTAAAGTTAAATAAATAAAAAAAATTACAGGACCAAAACTAATAAAACATAAATTTATAGATATCAAAAACATTTTTAAGTTAATAATTAATTAATTACCTGGTGAAACCCAGGTTCCTTATAGTTAATGGAACTGCTAGCTCAGCCATGCAAGCTTGCATTCTATCATCACTTCCATATAAAGTAGGATAGCGTTGAATGCAACGATCCTACATTTTCGCGAGCTCCTTAGCTAATGGATAACTTATAGCAAATCCTCCTCCACCATATGCCATAACATAGGAGAAATGAATGTTTTGAACGTGGCTCTCTGTTAAGAATCGAGAAAGAGCCTAGTATTCAAGGTCTAGGCACCTCCAAAATAAAGGTAAGGAAAGAGTACTGTATTATTGCTTGACCATTGTGATTACATTGCTAGTATTCATAGATTTTTTCATGCTGCTATCCTCTAACAATTATCCTAATGGTCTGATGGCATATGCCTTGGAGGAATGATCGTGAAACTGCAAAAAAAGCAAGGGAGGGTCCTAATGGTTAGTAGACAAAGCGATTTCAGTAGCGCCACTACCATGCAGGGCACCACGCCAACTCAATTCCTGCTCCACTACTTACTGACGAAGTCTCTAAGGTACGGGGGTTTGTGAATTTCCCTCTTTGGCCTTTGTCCTTCTCCTTTTCTGCACCCCTTTGTTGCTCTACATATGCTTCCTGCTCCTTAGTTTGTTCCTTAGTTTCCTCTTCTATATTGCTGATCCTAAAATCCCTAAGCGCTTCCAAAATAACCTCGTCCTCAAGGTTATAATCAAACTTCAAGGCCTGATATAGGGAAGCGATCCTTGATTGTTAGGGCATTCAAGGCCTGATAATCAACACAAAATCGCCAAAAGCCGTCTCTCTTCTTGACCAAGAGCACTGGGGAGGAAAATGGGCTCGTACTGGGGTGGATTATGCCGGATTGAAGCATTTGGGCAACTTGGGTCTCAATTTCATGCTTTTGAAAATAAGGGTAGCGGTATGGGCAGACGTTGACCGGGGTAGAGTGAGGTTCAAGAAGGATTGTGTGGTTGGTGGGGCGTGTAGGAGGGAGGGTGTTGGGTTTTTGAAATAAGGTTGCAAAGTCGATAAGCAGGGCGGAGATGTCTGGGTGAATGGGGTTAGGGTAGGGAAGAGCTGTATGTGGAAGAAGGCACTAGCGGCATTGGTCTGGACCAGTCGTTAGAGTTGTGGAGGAGACATTGCCTCTAGGTGTTGAGATGTATCACCTTTGAGCTGAATGATCGAACCACCATGGGCGAAGCACATCTCAATGGCCTGCAAAAACGCCGCCCACGTCGGGAGCTGGTGGTTGCGGGTCATCCACTGGAACCACGCAAGAGCGGGGCCTTCCATAGCGAAAGAGGCGATGGTAAGGCGCTCTGGTTCCGGCGTAGAGTGATAGGCAAAAAATTGGGTGATTTTGAATACCCACCCAGAGGGGTCGGTGCCGTCAAATTTTGGAACATCGAGTTTCATTTTTGGTGGGTTATAGGTTGTGTTTGGTGCGGGGTTGGGCGAGGAAGAAGATGGTGAGGTTGAAGGTTTAGATGCATGCTCGAGGTTGGCTACACGTAGGAGGAGTTCTTCGATCCTCTCGGTAACATTCAGCTGGCTGGAGGCAAGCTGTGCAATGGCTTCCTCAAGACGTTCTAAGGTGGATTTGGAGCGCGAGTCCGCCATTGGAGAGGAGGAATGAAAGCACCAGAATGTTAATTGTATTATTGCTTGACCATTGTGATTACATTACTAATATTTATAGAGTTTTTCATGCTACTATCCTTTAACAATTATCCTATTGGTCTAATGGCATATGCCTTGGAGGAATGATCGAGAAACTGCAAAAAAAGCAAGGGAGGGTCCTAATGGTTAGCAGACAAAGAGATTTCAGTAGCGCCACTACCATGCAGGGCATCACGCCAGCTCGATTGCTGCTCCACTACTTACTGACGAAGTCTCTAAGGTACGGGGGTTTGTGAATTTCCCTCTTTTGCCTTTGTCCTTCTTCCTTTTCTGCACCCCCTTATTGCTCTGCATCTGCTTCCTGCTCCTTAGTTTGTTCCTTAGTTTCCTCTTGTATATTGCTGATCCTAACATCCCCATGCGCTTCCAAAATAACCTTGTTCTCAAGGTTATAATCAAACTTCAATTTAGTCCATGGCTCCCAGGAAGTATCCTCCGGTTGTAAGCCTGCCATTGGACAAGGATATGTAGTTCTTTTTCTTTCCCGGAATGGATCCATTTGGTGGCGAGGATGACAAGAGGGGTAATGATGGGTTGGTGTTGCTCAGATAAGGGTGGCAGATTGAGGGCTGGCTCCGGTTGAGAGGGGCACTACCGAAATGGCTTCAGCAATGAACAGTGAAACACGAGGTGTATGCGGGATGAATCCGACAAATCTAACTTGTAAGCGACGGGTCCAATTCTTTGTAGGACACAAAAAGGGTCATAGAATCTTTTGGCTAGTTTAGAAAATTGACCTCCAGTGGCGTCGAGGACGAAGTTTGACCAAGACCTGATCTCTGACTTCGAATTGGACATCTCGTTGATGCTTATCCGCGTTTGCCTTCATTCGTTGTTGTGCCTTCGAGAGTTTCTTAGTTAAAATCGAGAACAGGGCATCACATTTGGTTAACCATTCGTCAACCGCCGCCACATTCGAGTCTCCGATGAGGCAAAGGGGAATAGAAGGTGGTTTCTTGCCAAAGGTTATTTCGTATGGTGACATACCCGTAGCAGAGTGAATGAATGTATTATACGACCATTCCGCCCACATTAAGTAGCGCCCCCATGTTGTTTGTTTCTGATGGACGAAGGCGCGAAGGTACTATTTGATTACGTGATTCATCACCTCAGTCTGGCCATCTGTCTGAGGGTGGTAGGCAGTGCTCATCTTGAGCGTGGTGCCATTGAGTTTGAACAATTCCTGCCAAAATTTGCTGATGAAGAGGAGATCGCGATCAGAGACGAGGCTTCTGGGCATGCCGTGTATTTTGCCGATGGTTTCCATGAATAACTTAGCCACGATAGAAGCAGTGTAATGTGTCGGGAGCAGGCCAAGATGAATTCCTTTGGAAAAGCGGTCCACCACGACCAGCACTGCTGTGTGGCCCTGGGACGAAGGAAGGCCTATGATGAAGTCTAGGGAGAGGTCCTCCCAAGGTCTTGTCGGAATAGGTAGGGGGCAGAGGAGGCCTGGGCTCCTACGATGGTCGATCTTAGTCTGTTGGCACACGAGGCAGGTGGAAATGAACAAGTAGACATCTTGTTTCATAGAGGACCGGACGAAATGTTCACCAACATGTGCCAGGGTCTTAGCAATACCTATGTGGCCCCCTGTAGGAGTGTTGTGGAATTCATTGAGGATCGTGGATATGGCCTGGAGATCCCTAGGTAGCCAAATACGACCCTTCTGTAATATGAATTCATCACGCAGGGAGTAGTCATGGTAGTGAGAGGGGTCGTCTTGTATTCGGCGGCGAAGGTCCAAGAATGAAGGGTTGCTGAGGAGCTCCTGTTTCAATTCCTGCAAAAAAAGTGAGTTTGGGATGGTTAGAAGAAGAAGAAATTGGCTCGAGGGAGCCTCGGTCCGACGAGAGAGGGCGTCTGCCGCTGCATTGGACTTTTCGGCACGATATTGGATGGTATAATCGTAGCCGAGAAGTCGAGCCAAGAATCGTTGTTGCTCCAGTGTTTGAATGATCTGACTCATTAATTCCTTGAGGCTTTGGTGGTCTGTGAGGATGATGAAGGGAGTGCCTAATAGGTATTGCCTCCATTTTTTAACGGTGGTGATAATGGCGGCGAGCTCCCGGACATAGGTGGAGCCGCGAAGGAGCTTCAAGCAAAACGGTTTGTTGAAGAAAGCTATTGGGTGGTTCTTCTGGGATAGAACGACACCCATTCCCACGCTTGAGGCATCTGTTTCCACACAAAATGGAATGGAGAAGTCAGGCAAGCTGAGGACCGAGGCCTGGCATAGGGCCTGCTTGAGGTGGAGGAAAGCTTTATCAACCTTGTCGGTCCACTGGAAAGAGTCATTAGCTAAGAGGGTTGTAAAAGGAGCGGTGATAGAGGAATAGCCCTGTATGAATCGCCCGTAGAATCCGGACAACCCGAGGAAGCTGCCAAGAGCCCAAGTGGAGGTGGGAACAGGCCAATTTTGAATAGCTTCGAGTTTTGCCGGCACAAGTGCCACGCCCTGGCAAGACACGATATGGCCGAGGTATTCCACCTGAGAGGTTGCAAAAGAGCATTTTGAAAGCTTCAGAAAAAATTGATGTAGGCTCAGGACTTCAAAGGCCCGACGAAGGTGGTCCAAGTGCTCTGCGAATGTTTTACTATAAATTAGTATATCATCAAAGAAGATGATAACAAATTTACGCAGATAAGGTCCAAATGTGGTATTCATCGTGGCATGGAAGGTATATGGGGCATTGCATAGCCCAAACGACATTACGAGGAATTCGTAGTGGTCGTGATGGGTTCTAAAGGCAGTTTTTGCAATGTCAGGTTCGGCCATTAGAATCTGTTGATAGCCTTGCATAAGGTCGAGCTTGGAGAACCAGCTGGCACCGCCGAGCTTGTCGAGGAGCTCGTTAATTGTCGGTATAGGGAAGCGATCCTTGATTGTTAGGGCATTCAAGGCCCGATAATCAATACAAAATCACCAAGAGCCGTCTCTCTTCTTGACCAAGAGCACTGAGGAGGAAAATGGGCTTGTATTAGGGCGGATTATGCCGGATTGAAGCATTTGGGCAACTTGGATCTCAATTTCATGCTTTTGAAAATAAGGGTAGTGATATAGGCAGACATTGACCGGGGTAGAGTGAGGTTCAAGAAGGATTGTGTGGTTGGTGGGGCGTGTAGGAGGGAGGGTGTTGGGTTGTTGAAATAAGGTTGCAAAGTCGGTGAGCAGGGTAGAGATGTCTGGGTGAATGGGGGTTGGGGAAATGGGTGTAAGGAAGAGTTGTATGTGGAAGAAGGCACTAGCGGCATTGGTCTGGACCAGTCATCAAAGTTGTGGAGGAGAGATTGCCTCCAGGTGCTGAGTCGTATCACCTTTGAGCTGAATGATCGAACCACCATGGATGAACTTCATGGTTAGTGAATTGTTGTCCGTCAAAACTGGACCAAGGGACTTCAGCCACTATACGCCGAGCACCACGTCGACGCCACTGATGGGCAGAACGTGTAAAGCAGTGGTGAAGGTGTGGCCTTGAATTTGGATGGTGGTGTCAGGGCACACATGGTGGCATTCGAGCTTGTTATCGATCCCAACAAGGACACGCAGGGCTGGGGTGGGTTTAGTGGTCAAGTTCAGGTGCCGGAGGAGCCTCGCCTGCATAAAATTGTGTGTGCTCCCACCGTCAATGAGGATGACAACGGGATGGTTTGCAATGAGGCCCAAGAGGCGCAAGGTTTCTGGAGCTGAGTGGCCTGATAGCGCACAAAAGCTGATTTAGGCTTGGGGCGGGTCTGAGGGATCTGGGTTTTTAGGACTTGGGTCATTGCTAAATAAATTAGGGTCTGTGTCGGCATCCAGCTTTTCTTCATCTGCAATGAGAAGATAGAAGCGAGAGGCACATCGGTGCCCATGGGTGTACTTCTTGTCGCAGTTGAAGCAGAGACGATGCTCCTACCGGTGAGCCATTTTGGCGGGTGTCAATTGCTTCAAGGGTAAGGGGGGTTTAGGGGGTGATGGTAGTAATGGGGGAGAAGGAGAGTGTGTTGGGGCCGACAGCTGAAGGGATTGTGAGGAAAATGGTGTTGGGTTGAGTACGGCGGGGCTCGGGGAGGGGCGGTGTTGATCAGCAAGTTTTTCCTCATGGAGGCGAGCCAATCCCGCGGCCTGTACCAGGGTAAGTGGCTGGAGCACCTGGACCTCACGACGGATGCCGGGTTCCAAGCCGAAGACAAAGCAGCTTAAAAGGGTCGAGAGGGGAAGGCTAACAATTCTGTTTGCTAGAGCTTCAAACTGATGCAGGTAATCGCTAACCGAGCCCCGTTGTGTGAGTTTGAAGAGGATTCCTGTTGGGTCCTCGTATGGGGAGTGGGCGAAGCGCGTCTCAATGGCCTGCAAAAACGCCACCCACGTCGGGAGCTGGTGGTTGCGGGTCATCCACTAGAACCACGTAAGAGCGGGGCCTTCCATAGCGAAGGAGGCGATGGTAAGGCGCTTTGGTTTCAGCGTAGAGTGATAGGCAAAAAATTGGGTGGTTTTGAACACCCACCCAGAGGGGTCGGTGCCATTAAATTTTGGAACATTGAGTTTCATTTTTGGTGGGTTATGGGTTGTGTTTGGTGCGGGGTTGGGCGAGGAAGAAGATGGTGAGGCTGAAGGGTTAGATGCATGCTCAAGGTTGGCTACATGTAGGAGGAGTTCTTCGATCCTCTCGGCAACATTCAGCTGGCTAGAGGCAAGCTTTGCAATGGCTTCCTCAAGACGTTCTAAGGTGGATTTGGAGCGAGAGTCCTCCATTAGAGAGGAGGAATGAAAGCACCAGAATGTTAAGAACTGAGAAAGAGCCTAGTATTCAAGGTCTAGGCACCTTCAGAATAAAGGTAAGGAAAGAGTATTGTATTATTGCTTGACCATTGTGATTACATTGCTAGTATTTATAGAGTTTTTCATGATGCTATCCTCTAACAATTATCCTAATGGTCTAATGGCATATGCCTTGGAGGAATGATCGAGAAACTGCAAAAAAAGCAAGGGAAGGTCCTAATGGTTAGCAGACAAAGAGATTTTAATAGCGCCACTACCATGCAGGGCACCACGCCAACTCAATTCCTGCTCCACTACTTACTGACGAAGTCTCTAAGGTACGGGGGTTTGTGAATTTCCCTCTTTGGCCTTTGTCCTTCTTCCTTTTCTGCACCCCCTTGTTGCTCTGCATCTGCTTCCTGCTCCTTAGTTTGTTCCTTAGTTTCCTCTTGTATATTGTTGATCCTAACACTCTTAGATGAGCTCCCGAAAAAATAAAATTGAGTGTGATCATACTTAGAAAGAATTCTAACAAGATTATCCACAATAAATATTGTGTCATCATCTCCCATCATGAACCATCTCACTTCCTCCATACCAAGCTTCAATGTCTATGTTACCACCCTTGAAATCCTCAAAGCAAATCTTTGCCCTTGTCTATTTGTGTATTTAAATTTAGTGGTGTCCCCGGAAATTTGAATCTTTGGTAACCCTTCATTTGCATGAGTCCTCACAAAAAATTGCTATCTAACCACACCACCCCTCTTGTCTGATTAGGTTTCCACCAAAACTTTATGTATTCTTTACTTATGTCCCACAATTTTGATGAAGCGGCTATCCCAAAAGCAATGTGTTGGAGCTTCGTGTCATATCTTTGAGATAAATGATCAAGGGGTAATTTGTTAGGAAGAAGGACTTACAGGAAGAAGAGGCAAGAGTGCTGAAGTGGCATGAGGATAGTGATTGTACCAGAAATATTGTTTGTCATCACTTTCAATTATTCCCTTTGTTCCCTTTACCCTTCCATTTTGTTATTTGGGTAGAATCATGCTAGAATTTTGTTATTGGGAGAATTGAGTGTCATAGCACCTCAATTGTTGCCTATAAATAGTTAATAGTCATTGTAATAAGGCAGACAAGATTAATAAAATACTCTCTTCTTTCCTTCTTGCTTCAGGAGGTAGCCTAAACCTCGAATGCTAGTGCTTTTCTGTGCCTGTTTTTGGTTTATGCTCATAACATAATTCGCCTTCTTCTTCTTCTTCTTTTCTTCTTCTTGATCCTTGCCCTTATTTTCTCTAATTTTTTTGCCATCATCTTCTTCAACAACGTCTGTTCTTTCAATGGTTTTTGTAGGTGAGAATGATATATTATTACCACTCATTTCAAGTTGTTCTTCGGTGGCACCATCTAAACGAATGGAGGTGGTAGAACAATCCTTCTTGACCTCGGTTAAGAGAAGAAAATTGGAAGAGTACAGGATGTAGAGAACAATCATGATTAGCTAGGATGAACCAAGTGATGGTGCATTGCTTGGAAGAATAGTACATTTGGTTGTTGTTTAAGATATTCTTCAATCCCTCAGATTTGTTGTTATACTACTATTTTTACTCACGAGTGTTTGAATGGAGAAAGGAAGTAATGAAAAATACATTCAAACTTTCAAATTTGTTCGGATCACCCTGAAGGAGAGAATAAGAAGGTATTACTACTTTGTTTTTGATCTTTTGATGTTTGTGCTAAGCGGAATTTGTTATGACACGAAGCGAAGTAAAGTGCGATTAATATGGACACTGTGTCAATCAATGATAAAATTTTTTGTTGTAATAGTATATATGATAACACTGTACAAATAGTATATATATCATTTATATTATTTGTTACAAACTTAAACTGAAATAATCATATATAGATTGAGTTTAATGTATATTGAGAATCTAAAATAATTTTATATTATCATTTAATTATAAATTATTATTTAAATTATTTTAAAAATCAATAAAAATTGAATGATTATATAACAACGCATAATATTTTCACATATAAATAAATAAATATGAATTTAATTAAATATCATTATATGTATGGAAATATGTTAAAAGACATGCATGTAATGATATAATTCTAAACACAAATTATTAAGATTATAATAATAGCCTTTACTAGCTAATGGTTCATCCTTAAATTTTTATTCAATGAAATATTATTTTTATATCCTTTAAAGTTATTATAATTATGATATAATAATTATATATTAAAAAATGATTTTTTAATAATATTGAATAATGAACTATTCTTAGTCATATCATAATTTATGGAAGTGTAATTTATGGAAGTGTATATTGACGGTGGTTATTATAATGAAATATATATATAGAGAGAGGAGATTTACTTATTTCATAGAGTTATTTTTTATTTTTATTATTCATTTTTCTTATATCTAATACTTAAAGTTAATTATTTATTATAATTATTAAATCTTAAAAAAATGAGACGAACATAAAAAATAACTCTAAAAGAATTATTCTTAAAATAAGTGAATCTCTTTATTTATTTATATATATATATATATATATATATATATATATATATATATATATATATATTGGCTGGGCAAGAAACCCTAGACCCAAGAACTAGTAGATTATGAATTGCAAATTGTTTACAATATTATCGTTCATAATGGAGTTTAAAGCAAAAGCAGGAAAGGAAGAGAAGAAAATACAATCCGTACTAAAAGAAAGACCATGCTTGGAAAAACTGTCAGCCAGCTGGTTTGATTCACTGCATTCATTCACAAGAATACAATTCAAATTAAAAATTCATCTCTGATCTTGCAAATCTCTTTGCACAGCTCGTGAAAATGGTCATGCCGAACCAAAGCTTCATTAATCGCTTTCACTGCATCAACAGAATCCGATTCCACCCTCAAGTGTTGAATTCCATTGTCCGAAGCCATCCTCATACCATACCAAATGGCCCATAATTCAGCTACCAAAACATTAATTACAGTTACCAAGCCTTCTTGAATAAGTTTGGATAAAATCACCTTCCAAAAACATAGTTATTTTCATGATAATTACTAACTCTAACATTATAATATATTATCCAGTAACTAATCAATGATGGCCATCAACACGATCAAGGTGGATGACAGTTCAAGATCCCATTTTTAGAGATGCTAAATAAATATTTAATTTATATAAATATTAAAATTAAAATAAGTTGTTGGTCTTGGCGGTAGTAGACTCAATTTTCTTGTATTCAAGTAGTAGATAGATAATCCGTATAAACAACATGATAAAAAATTATTAAAAATAAATATTTTATATGATTTTCTTAAAATATATAAAATTTTAGTAATACATGCAAAATGCTTTTTCTTCATACATATATATGCAAAATACTAAGAATTGTTCATATAATATTAGTTAAATAATTAAGCATAATTGATTTATAAAAAGTTGTTATTATTTCAGTTTTTTTTCTATTTATTTAGGAGTATAATACATAAATTGAAGAATAAAATTAATGTCATTGTTTATATTATTTGCTTTTATTTTAATATATTTTTTATTATTTATCTATATTTACAATAAGTGTATAGAACATTTAGATATTGAGTGAAGATAAAAATGCAAGTATAAAATAATAATTAATATTATATTGCATTTATAAATGAACAGATTGACAAAATGAAATATTTTTAAGAGTAGACATATAAAAATATAAAATGACGAGAATATATTTTTTTTATGATTAAACGACGAGAGTATAAGATACCTGATACTGATTTTCAATATGTATGCTATGTTTTTTAATAAAAAAAATATTTATGAATTTCTTGATTAGTGTCTTTTATTTAAGACCCTCCATTAGTAGAATCCTTAAGTTCCTAGTGATGTTTTATATTTTGATTTAAAAAAATCAATAATTTATTTTAATATTTTATAAAAATTATTAAATATTTTTTTATGGAAAAAATGGGAAAAACCTCCCGCGAGAACTAAAAATCCTGTGGAAACACGGTTGAAGAAATTTCCACCATACTGACGTTACATAATAAAGAAGGCATAGACGACAAATAAAAATTATTTAATGTGTTGAAAACGTAAAACGTATTTAGTATTTTTATCTAATAAATAACGTGATTTTTAAGAAAACACTATATAAAGGTTCAAAATTATTCTTTAAATGATTATACAAAGACAATAATTAATAATAGAACTGTTGATACACTTTTTAACCTTTTTTACTGATTAAAATTTATTATTAATAATAAAATTGTCAACATAACTTCTTAAATTAGAAATTAAATCAATGTTATCAAAATTAATTTGCGTCATTGGACAAATCAACCGAATCAGAAACCTTAAGTTGATTGTTAAATGAAAATAGGAGGTACCTGGAAGTGCAAGACAGTCTGTTGCTTATCCAGTGAGAATAATTTCTCATTATATTCTAGACGAACTAATTTGTTAGTTTAAAAAATGGTTAAATTTTTTAATTTAGGCACTAAATTTAACATTTTAATGTCATTTTAGTTTATAAGTTTAATCATTTATTATAATTTTGGTCCATGAATTCAATTATGTATTGTCATTTGGGTCATTGAAAATATTTTTAATTTTTTAATTAAGTCTCATATTGTATGTAAATTATTAGTATATTCATTATCATATTTTCTCAATTTTATTCTTTATTTTTCATACTTTTCACCTTCTTTTTACCAATTTTATCATTTAAATTATACTATAAACGAAAAATTAATTTATGAGTGATTACATAACAATAGTTAACTGCTAAATTCAGACATTACTAACAAGATTCTATAAATGCTCTAAACAATATCTTCTATCCAAATCAAATTATTATCTTATATGCTATTATTTTTTTGTAGAATATTATATTTATTAATTCATTAATTAATCTATTTTATAGAATAACATGATCATAAAATGATAGTTACAAAAACTTGAGAATCACAAAAGGAAGATAAATAAAAGTATTACAATCATTTCTTTATGTACTATTTTATATTTTCCTATTTTTTCATTCTTTGCCATTTTCACATCATTCTTTTAAGAGTTGGATATTAGAGGACATGATGACCTGTTGGTAGCACATGAAACAAATGTTATTTTTCATTTTGTTGACCACCTTTGGAATGTAGAGTGAAAAAAATTTAAAAATAAAAGAGGTGTAAGTGAGATGGGTGATATATGATCCATGCGATCAAAGTGAAAGAATCAAACATATAAAAAAAATTAAACAACAAAAGTTATTTTCATGAACTATTAGTGTAAGTTATACATAGGCATCAAAGAATTTTAAATGTAATGGTTAGTTGAAAGTGTTGAAGAAGTTATTTGAAAAATTTTAATTAAACAAAATATAACTTTTTTAAAAAATTAGACAATGTTTATTAAGAAAAAATAATTTTTAAAGATTTTCTTATGTTATTTTCCTATTAAAATTGATGTTTCAGTTAAATAGATGACAAATTTTACATATAAGTGGTGGATGTGTAAGGTCATGTATCTAGGTTTTGCATGTTGCACGGGGTGTTTTAGTTAAATAAATGACAAACTTTGCATGGCCACCTTCTCTCTCTTGCTCCCATAGATGGCCAAAGTAGTGATGACCAACGAAGAGTTATTTAACTTGGTTTTGCATGTTGAAGTGAGTGTTGGGTTGCGACGGTGGTGGTGAAAGAGAGGTTGTGGTCTACAATGGCGAGGAAGGAGTAAACCAGATCTATCATTTTGGTAGAGAAGAGGGGAAAGAGAAAAAGGTAAAACAATATAATGGAAAAGAAGAAAAATAAAGTAAAAAGAACAAAAATAGATAACCAATCTCATTCATTCATTTTTTATTAGTAAATTAGACTGTTGATAAAACTTTCGGACTCTGCCTAAGCTGTTTTACTTACGCAAGGTAGACACAGACATCATTAAAAATGTATTTGTTTCATCACCTTAATGTTCTTTGAGGTCAATGACACAACTCATGCAAGAGATATGAATTGGCCTCAACATGCATAGGAATATGTATTACTTGAAAAACATACATACATTAAACTCATGTCATCTTATAAATTTTAATACTTATATTTTATACTCTATTTGTTCCTTTTTATCTGTTTTTTTATGACTCCTATGAATGCATGAAATTGAAAGAAAATTGAAGGAAAATATTAAAAAATTAACGTAGATTTCACATCTCTACCACATAACTTTAATTTAAATATTTCTTCTCAATTCTCATTCATTCCTTTACATTCATACAACCAAACTCATTTTTAAGGTTATTATATAAAAATCAAGAAATACACTAATTTTTCTCAATTATAATAAAATAGTTCCAGAATTTCTTACTTTTTTTTTCTCTTTCGATTTTACATAATTAATTAAAAAAATAAGAGATAAGTAAAGATATACTTGATATAAAAACAATTAATGTAATCTTAAACTTTGCAAATGATAAATAAATAAAATATTTTCTAAAAAATTAAACAAATAAAAAAGAACGAAGCTATAGTAGTTGATATAAATATGTGTTTGTAGTATAAAAATTATTTTACATTATTATCTAATTATAAAATTATCATATATAATAAATTTAATGTCTATTAAATAATTATTTTAAGAATATACCTTCGTATCTAATTGATTTGTTGATTTTGCAGTGTAGTGTTTTTTTTAAATTGACGACAAATACAAATTAAACTCATATTTTAAAGTGTTGTATTAAGTGTACTATGTACTACTATATTTTTAATTTTTAATATTTAATAATATTTCTCTTCATAAATAAAAGCATCAGTGCCGCACCAGTGCACCTAACATTTGTTCTTACATAAATTTGCCATACGTTTCGCCACAAATCCCGCATTTAACTCTCTCTCTAAAATCTTTGAAAATGGTATCCAAAAACCCGAACCCGCCCGAGGGATTCTACTTGGATCCTAGTGGTGGCATGGCTCTTCCGGGGAAGCCTCCCTTCGCTTCCGTCTCCGCCGCTGCCGCCGCCGCGAACTCGTCGGAGGACGCCGCCAAGAAGATCCGCAAGCCCTACACCATCACAAAGTCAAGGGAGAACTGGACCGAACCCGAACACGACAAGTTCCTCGAAGCAATTCAACTGTAATCATGTTCGCTCCTTTTTTTTTTTAATTTATCTTTTAATTTTTGTTTGCTTATGAAAATTCGGTAATTGAGGTTAGGAGTTCGGTTGAAGCATTGGTTAGTTGAATTTTAGTACTCGGTGACGGTTCTGTGAGTTGCATGAGCTGAATTGTGTGCGAGAGTGGGGGATTTAGGGTTTGGGGGATAGGTTTGGTGGGGGTGGAATTGGGGTTGATGTTTTATGAGGGTGAATGTGTTGGAATGGAAAGGGTAAATTTGATTTTTTATGCTGAGTTGACGTGGTCAAAGCAATGGGGAATTGAGGGCGTGCTTGGTGTGATAAATGTTTTATGTTTGTAGTTTTTGTGTTTAGCTATAATGTTACGTTTTTTTTTTTTTTTTTGCTTTCCATTTTCAATGATTTTATGCACGCATGTTTGGAAATAAAAAAAAATTATTAGTGAAATTAGGAGAAAAATAGAAAACAACGTGAAAACAAGTAGCACTTTGGTAGTCATTAGTTAAATAATGAAATGAAAAGAATACATTTTTTAAAACCGAACTGGCTCATAAGTGTCCCATTGCTAATTTTAGCATGGTTTCTTGTTAGGACTTAGAAATGATGAAGATTGTGAAAGAGAGAATATCAGAAATGATCTTGATTGAGAGCCAGTTTCTTATTCTTTTTGAAATTTTTTTGGTTAGATGCTGGAATTGATATTATTTATTTCTTCTTTATGGTGTCAAATTATCACTATTGGTTCAAACCCTGTCTGGCATACAAGCCACGTTGAAGGAGTTGAATTTGAGGTATCAATTAGATAAGTGGTAGAGCGAGGATCTTAATTCTTAAACAAGGTTGGAATGTCCATTATCAAGGAGAGAGAATGGGGATTGGGGACATTAGGACAATGCTCAATAGTTTTAATACTAGAACAGTAGAACTAGAATTGCACTAAAAATTAAGGTTGATTCAACTGGTAAATTCTATTCCACATATATTGTAATCCTTTGATTGCTTCGATTACAATTATGGTTGGGTTTAACCAGTCAAAGACGGCTTTTTGCTTCCCTTCTGACCAGACCTGACTCCCAAATACGGACCAGCTGGACTAATTGGATTAAGCTGTTTGAACTATTTACTATTTTCATTCTCATCCTTCCACAATGAAAAACTTCTTTTTCCTTACAATGGTCAATAAATTGGAAAGAATAGGTGCATATAGGCCCAGAGACATTGGCAATCACAACTGGAAAAAGAAAATAGAGCGGAAAAATGAAAACAATAATTGGAATAATTAATCTAAAGAGCATTTAGTATGTTAAGAAGATTTCCTACACCAATAATGCCTATATTTTGACAATATGTTTCTCTCCATGGGATTGTAGGATCATGGTAAACATATTATTTGTTCATGATACGACACAATGACCTAAAGCCAGTTTTTTTTTGGTGAATGACCTAAAGCCAGGTTAGTGTAGATTCCTCTTAGTTTAATTTTATATGATCATATTAGGAACGTTATTACCTCTCTCTGTAGAAGAAAATATTATAGTAATTAGAAATAGGAAATATATAGGTGAAAGACAAGAACTCCACTTTTTTTTTAAAAAAAAAGGGAGGAGCTAGTGAGCCAAAGTGACTAAAAATGCAAAGCTATGTAAGCCTTTTGCCTTCCACTCTTTCAGTAATAGAACTTCCCTTGAAACATCTATTAGGTCACCAGTGAGAAAACCATATACAAAATTAACAACAAAAAATTTAAAGGTTGAGAAACACCCTTGGAAATGTGGGCATTTTTCTTTAACCAAAATACTCTTAAAAGTATCATGCTTTTCATTTTAAATTTTGGTAATAACTTGAGAATGTTGTAAATCATTACATTATTATGGTGGAGAGCTTCATTGAGAATGAGAGGTCAAGACTCAATTCCTTTCCCTTACAAGGAATCTGGTGTTTCAAATTAAAGCTAGTGTTTGTTTCTCCCCTTTCTTGACCTTGGGGTCTCTATTTGCCACTATCCTCACATTGTTTTGTTCCTTCATTTCTTTTTTCAGGTTTGACCGTGACTGGAAAAAGATTGAAGCATTTGTTGGATCAAAGAGTGTTATACAGGTAATTCTAATTGAACAAAAAAACTTTCTTTGCCTGAAGTGCAGAATTATCTTTAGTATTTCTCAATTTAAGTCTAGATATTTCATTTTAGTCTGCTCCTTGAAAGTATCCATTCTCTCATTTTCTTGTTAAAATTGTTTTTGTTCTTGATGTTTTGGGAGGGAAGTCAACAGAGCCATGGCAAGAAAAGGGGTATTCACTAATTAAAATCAGTTCAGCTATCATCTGGTAGGAGGAAATCCATGATGTCTGAATGTGGTTAATCAATTAATTGGTCATGTAGTTTTCAAATTTTGCCGGTGGAACTATATCTTGCTGGAAATGAAATGCCAATAGGTCTTATGCCCCCACCCCCCAAAAAGAAATGATGTGTCATTCAACCACATTCTCCTTGAGTCGCCATATCTTTCTCACTGGCTTATTGTGCTCTGCTGCTCTAGTAGGGATGATTTGTTGATTCCCTCGTCCATTTAATAAAAAGGTTGTATCTTTTATAAGGAAAAAATAAACCTAATAGGATAATACCCATTTTAGCCCACTGCTAGTTTTTTTTAGGCAAGGTGCTTCAATTTAAAATTTGAGGTATATAACATGAGTTTCATGTTCATTCTATACAATGCAAGCTGTTGCATTGTGATGTTATTGTGCTTTCTGCTACTTTATTGTAGAGCTCTTGTCAAACAAATTGTTTGTTCCATAAATGTTAGGCTTAAATATTAATACTATGGGTACTTTCTCTCTTATTGCAGTCACTTTGGGATCTAGGTTAATATATACAACATTTTATTTTTAATCCTTTATTATTAAATTATTATTAGATGTTTGTAACCATCATTTATATCATACTTTGTTATTCTCTGAAAAAAAATTGACCAACCAACTATACTAAAAGCTTAGGTGTTAGATGCAGATCCAGGAATGGTTTTTGTAATCTTTAGCATGCTTCCGCATGTGAGAGCAGAACACGGGCAAAGCATCACAAAAGTTTTTATAAAGAACCAACTGCACTAAAATTTTATACAGTTACTCTGTTAGGTACAGAGTAAGGAATGGTTTTGCTTCTGACATGAAAATAAGTCATTTTGATATGTGGAATTTTAAATCCACTTAAAAATTGAATGCCTCTTTCAATTCCTCACCCCAACACACTGTAATCTAGTTTAAGGACTAATGATAATTTCTACTCACTTTGTAGATACGTAGTCATGCACAGAAATACTTTCTAAAAGTTCAGAAGAGTGGGACAAGTGAACATCTTCCACCACCCAGGCCTAAAAGAAAAGCTGCCCATCCATATCCTCAAAAAGCTTCCAAAAATGGTCATAATCTTTCACCATTTCTTTTTTAGTCAATTTAAGTGCATTTATATCTGATATTTTATAATTGATATCTGGCAGCTCCTGTACTCTCACAAGTATCCGGACGTTTTCAGTCTTCATCTGCTTTGCTTGAACCTGGATACATCTCAAAGAATGATGCCCCACCAATGCTTAAAACTCCTATTATGAACACCGTGTCATCATCCTGGTCAAACAACACCTTGCAAACTGTCAATTTATCTCCTGGTATCAAATGCTACAATTTTCTTTACCTTAAATTTTGCTTATAGTGATCCTGGAATTTTGTTAATGAAAAGTAGACATAGTTTATTGAAGATACTTGTTGCCAAAAAATTAAAAGATACTAACTACTTTCTTGTGTTTGCAACATTATATGTTTATTGCAGTGAAAAAAGTGAATAATCCTTGTAGTAGCGGTGAAAGTACTCCTAAAGTGCGGCCGGTTGGTGAATCTAATGGTCAAGGGAATAAAATCCATCCATTGAGAGGCAAGGTTTTAGTGGTTTTCCTTAATAGTTCATGTTGATTTTCTTTGATAGTTACATGCATGCATGACAAGTTTACTGAGTGTTGTTATGAATATACTTTGTGCTCAGTGTGTACTTTACTCCAGTTGTATATCAAAAAAAAAAAAAAACTACACTATGTGGGGTTGAAGTAACTTGATTTTCAATCTTGGACATTGATGTTGATATGATTGTCTTATGCACCAAAATTTTCACTTGAACTTTGATATAACTGACTTGCTGAAAATTATAGGCTGTCAGCTTTTATTCGAATTCAACTGTACTCTATAAATAATGCTGAAAATTTTTGTATATTGCTGATATGTTTGGTACCTTCAATTTATTTTTTGCATTTGATGGAATCCTGTCCCAGACATATCATTTTAAAATTTATGTGCTTTACGGATGAAAAGGTCGAGTGTAATCTTTTTGTGACTCATTTCCTCCCGTATTCATCATGTCCTGAAAGTTGTTTGAGTAGCTTTCTACAAACTCCCACTTTGACCCACTTACAAAATTCCTTATAAAAAATCATCTTTTTTTTCTTGTGATGAAGTTTCCTTTTTTAAGTATTAAAGATTTTTTATATTTATTGTTGTCTTGATATTTTAATTAGTAGTTTAATGTTCTTTTTCTTAGTGCAGTTCTTCCAGATTTTACTGAGGTATACGGCTTCATTGGCAGTTTGTTTGACCCAAATGCAACTGAGCATCTGCAGAAACTAAAAAAGATGGACCGTATAGATGTTGAGACGGTATGTATCTGTTCTTTCACTCCAATATTTGCTGTTCTGTTCAGCTAGATTGGATTCTGTTATAGATACTTTGTAGCAAATTGGTTTTTAATATGCATCAAGCCATTGATGGCTACTCCTTAGGTTGACATTAAAGCTTGATTTGAACCTGACTTATTATTGAGTTATGTCTACTACAATTGTATAAATGACTTTACGCTCGTCCAAAAGTACTTACAAATGTATGTCCTTGTCTGTTTTTAGGTGCTACTGTTAATGAGAAACCTGTCCATCAATTTAACTAGCCCAGATTTTGAGCATCATGTAAGTATTCATGCTCTGACCTTTAGATTGCTATAAATATCTAGCATGTCATGCTGAGTAATTGCCTGCCCTGTATAAGCACCATTAGAGTTCATTTTGGTAAAGTGTTATCTTGTTTCAGTTTTTACTGCCCATATCATTTGGAGTAAGATTTTCATGGTTGCTTCTGTTGCAAGACATGTTATCCTGTATCCTATATATTTTTCTTCTTCTCTCCTATTAGTGGATTTCTTTTTATCATCTCAGCAAAGGAAACAAAAGAGAATTTAGAAACAATTATCATCAGCCAGAGAAATTTTTTTTTATCAATAGCAGTTGCGTGTTAATTCCAATGTTTTTTATGTTTGTTGGCCTGGTGTAAGATACATGGCATGCCATTGTCTAGTGCCATGTCTATAGCATTTCATTTCTCATCCTACTACCAATGTCCTTTTATTCATTTTGTCCTTGAGCTTAGCTCCATCAAGAAACATCAAACTCGGAGGCTATTATTAATCATCATTTAACTCAAACTCAGCACATTTTTTTCCCTCCATACTTCAACTGAATCTTGTATTTTCTATTACATATGAAGGTTTTGACTTCAATGCTTCTTTTGTTTGATGGATGCATTTGTTTGCTATCATTACTGTTTAAAACAAAACAAACAGACACATTTCACAAAACTGTATGTTCAGATGGTATATTGGTGTTTAAAAAATCTGTGACTAGCATGGCTTGTGGAGTTAATAAGCTGAAAAGACAATCCCAATTGAATCTTTTAGAGGAAAGAAGGAACTTGATATATGAGGTCATCCTCTTTATTAATGTACATGCATCATAATTCATACAGAGAAAGCTGCTTTCATCATATGAGGTTGAACCAGAGAGAGATAATAACTATCAACGCGGATAGATAGACCCATGCACGAGAGCAGTTGAAGAGTGCTAATGGGATGGAGGCAGAAAATGGCTTCATTTTCCACCAATTGGATGCAGTCAGGGTGCTATTATTTTCGATTATGTGATAAAGATACTGATGGTCATGTCAAGGCAACAACAAACTGAAGACGCTCGAGTCACAGCTAATTTTTATTCTGCTCTAGATTTTACTGCTGTTGCTCGTCATCTTAGCTATGCAAATCATTTAATTTGAATAATTTATTATGATACCGTGTATATATGAATCTACTATTAAAAAGAAAATAATAATGTGAGATTGTATAATTACTTCCTAGTTCTGTGTAGGTCTGTACAGAACCTAATAATTGTGTATTAAAATTCACCAAAAATCAAAATATTTGGTAGCAAGAATATTATATTCTATTTTTGTGTAGGTCTGTACCTAAATTTGTGTATTAAATTCAGACAAACATCTAACAGTTGGAAGCAAGAATATTATATTCCTTGTCTGTGGAATCTTATTGAATATATACCCAGCTTAAAAATGTTATGGGCACTGGATATGGAAATGAATCAATCATAACGAGTTAAGAACATAAGCTACTAACCTTGATGAACAACTGAGATTGGTGCACTTTTTTCAGTTTTTCTTTTAGTTAAGAGTTGTTTTAATAACCGGTGATTTATAAAAAAACGGTGAAATTAGCTTTAGCTTTCTTGAGCATATTTGTAATAATAATTTATGATCGATAAGAATCTATTGATAAAGAAATAAATATATTTAGAAGTTTTCCCAAGTGGAACTCAGTTGAAGAATTAAATTTCGTTGTATTTCAAATTTCTCGAAATTTTTAAATGCCTCTATTCAAACACAATTATAGGATTGGCGGTAATGGAGCATTTAGGAGTTTTATTGAATCCGATCATTGGGAATTAAAAGTAATAATCCTGGAGATGTCGAAATTTTTAAGCTAGCCCGTTAACTCATAAGTCTCTAACCTGATTCTTGTAAACTACATTTGTTAGAAAGCCGTCTTGGATTCTGAAGGTTTTTTTTTTTTTTTTTCAGTTCTTTAGTATTACTTCAGCAGTAGTTAGTTGGCTTTACAAGTATCTAAATAACTGCGGTATTGGATAGTAGGTTCAACTATATTCAATTGCAGCAGTGAGCAAAAACTCCACTCTTCTTTTATACTCTCTGTTTTACTTTCTCAGTCGAATATTGAATTTGGCTTTAATATAGTATCATTGCATAAATTCGGTGCAACATAGCAATAAATTATATTTGCGATAGAAGTGCATTGACTACATAGCATAAATTCGTTGCATTTTTATATTTGCATTCGTAGAAGCGCATTGACTACATTCCTTAGAAAGAAGGTATACGAGGCAAAGTCAGAGGTAGAAAACACTTGCTCTTTTTCAATGATGTATATTCATAACGATCACTGACAAAATAGGTAGATGCAATACACAGACACATTTTCACATCACAAAAGTTAAAAAGAAAACCCAATATATTTCAAAAAACAAAACAAGGAAGATAAAGACTTATGCATCCTGTACCATTTAACAGACTAAATCGTACGATCCACAATTCATTAACACAACACCTTTGGCATTTAGTCCACTTCCTCCATCTTGCTCTCCTCAGCACCGTCCTCTTCCAACGGGGGCATATCAACATCATCTCCGCCATTGTCATCCTCATCGATGCTAAGTCCCAGCTTCAACATCCTGTGTATCCTCGAAGCAAATGTGTTGGGATCATCAAGGCTGAAACCTGAAGTCAAAAGGGCAGTCTCAAAGAGAAGCAACACAAGGTCCTTAACAGACTTGTCATTCTTATCAGCTTCAGCCCTCTTCCTCAACTCCTCCATGATACCATTGTCAGGGTTGATCTCCATCGTCTTCTTGCTAGACATGTAGCCACTCATGCTGCTGTCTCTCAGAGCCTGTGCCTTCATGATCCTCTCCATGTTTGCACTCCATCCATATTCACCAGTCACCAAACAGCAAGGGGAATCAACAATTCTGTCAGAGACAACAACCTTCTCCACTTTGTCTCCCAGAATGTCCTTGATGACCTTGCAGAGTTCATCAAATGACTTCTTCTTCTCCTCTTTCTTCTTTTTCTCTTCCTCAGTCTCATCATCTAGCTTCAACCCTTCCTTTGTAGCTGAAACCAATTTCTTGCCATCGTACTCCTTGAGTTGTCCAACAGCATACTCATCAATTGCATCCACCATGAAAAGAACTTCATAGCCCTTCTTCTTGAGTCTCTCCAAGAAGGGAGAGTTCTCCACTGCCTTCTTGCTCTCTCCTGTGATGTAGTAAATGTCCTTCTGACCCTCCTTCATCCGTGTAACGTAGTCCTTCAAGCTTGTCATTTCATCTCCGCTCTTTGTCGAGTGGTATCTGAGCAAATCAGCCAACTTGGACCTGTTCTGACTATCCTCGTGGATACCCAACTTCAAATTCTTCGAAAAAGCATCATAGAACTTGTTGTAATCTTCCTTGTTCTCCGCAATTTCATTGAACATCTCAATGCACTTCTTCACGAGATTCTTCCTGATCACCTTCAGGATCTTGTTTTGTTGCAGCATCTCACGAGAGATGTTGAGCGGCAAGTCATCGGAGTCAACAACACCTTTCACAAATCCAAGGTACTCAGGAATGAGCTCCTCACAATTGTCCATTATAAACACCCTCCTGACATAAAGCTTGATGTTGTTCATCTTCTTCCTGGTGTCAAACAAATCAAAGGGTGCCCTCTTCGGGACAAAGAGGATGGCCTTGAACTCAAGCTGGCCCTCCACAGAGAAATGCTTCACAGCCAAGTGCTCTTCCCAGTCATTGGTGAGGCTCTTGTAGAAAGAAGCGTATTCATCCTTGGTGATCTCTTCTGGCTTTCGCAGCCAAATTGGTTTCTGCTTGTTGATGAGTTGCCACTCATGAGACACCTCCTTGATCTTCTTCTTTTTCTTGGAATCCTTCTCCTTCTCCTCGTCAACATCCTCAATGTCTCCTTCTTCCTCCTTCTTGGGTTCATCATCTTCATCATCGCTGATCTCTTTCTCGGTTGTCTTCTCAGTCCAAAGGTAAATAGGATAACTAATGAATTCAGAGTGCTTCTTCACAAGATCCTTGATTCTCCTCTCCTCCAAGTACTCCAACTGTTCACAATCCAAGACATAATATTATTAATCAAGGAGAAGTTTGATACAAACTAAAAAAGAAAAAAAGTCCATTCTCACAAAAATAACAAAATGGATCAAGTGAAAAGCTAAAATGTTCTTTTTCTCCCAATTCTCCCAACTAAATAACGACATGGACATGGGTCAAGTACAAAAACAGGTTTTTCCGCAAAACAGAATTTTCAACAAAATACTATGGATCATTTTTTTATTATAAAAAACAGCAAAATAAGGTCACAAAAATGTGTCTAGTAAAAAAGAAAAGTTCAATTTTTCAATATGGTAATAACGGGACGAGTAAAAGTTACCAAAATTCCAATAAATAAGATAAACCACTTGAATTGAAAGCTCATTTTACAACAAAACATGGGTGGACAAAAAAAAAAACACTCAAATTTCTCAACATAAAATACCCATTTTTCCACAAAACAACAAATTGAGTTTTGAGCTTAACATTCAAGACTATACCTGATCTTCCTTGAGGAAGAGGGTGATCTTGGTTCCCCTTCCGAGTTGCTCGCCATCAGTGTCCCTAGTAACAGTGAAAGAGCCACCAGCCTGAGACTCCCAAATGTACTGTTCATCATCATTGTGCTTGGTGGTAACAATGACCTTCTCTGCAACAAGGTAAGCAGAGTAGAACCCCACACCGAACTGCCCTATCATGCTGACATCAGCACCGGCCTGCAACGCCTCCATGAACTCCTTGGTCCCGGACCTCGCAATGGTACCCAAGTTGTTCACCAAATCTACAAATAACACAACACCGTTAGAGAAACATAACCTAAAACATGTTCCTTCCAAATCAACATTTTCGAAACTCCGAACACATGCTCATTAATGTAACGAAGAATTACCTGCTTTGGTCATTCCAATGCCGCTGTCAATAATGGAAAGAGTCTTGTTATCCTTGTCAGGCACAAGACGAATGAAGAGCTCTGGCTGAGCATCGAGCTTGCTCTTGTCGGTTAAGCTCTCGAATCGAATCTTATCCAAAGCCTACATTTAGCCAAACAAAAACAATTCCAAACACCGTTAGAATGAAGAACAATGGCGGATAGTACATTAGTTAACACTTAACATGTTAGAATGAAGAGCTTGTTGAATTTTTAAAAATCGCGCCTTTCAAGGATTAACTTGAAAGGCACAATTTTTAAGAATAGGCTACTATTTTTGTCTTCTTCTCTAACCAAAATGCAACTACCACCTAATAAATTTTTTATTCCAAAGGTCATGTGAGAATTAAACTGACCAAATCAATTCAGTGTTCTAGAATCAAACTAACCAAACAATAATGTTCGAACAACATAGTATAACCAAAGCCACATTCATTAAAAACACGCGATTGATTTCATGTGCCATATAACTGATGAACTTTTATTCGAGTCATAAAAAAAGAAAAAAACAGGGACTACGAAGAGTGAGTGAGTGATAACAAAAGAGGCTTACATCAGAAGCATTGCTGATGAGTTCACGCAAGAAAATCTCCTTGTTGCTGTAGAATGTGTTGATGATGAGACTTAGAAGCTGGTTGATCTCAGCCTGGAAAGCGAAGGTTTCAGCGTCCGCCATTGAAGCTCAAAAAGGATATAACTGCAGAGAACGAACGAAGAATTGTACAGAGTGAATTGCAGAGAATCGAAGTTGTTGTAGGTAGAGAAAGAAGGAGGAGAGGTTTATATAGGAATGGGAATGCATGAGAACAAGTGGTGTACAACAACGGGTTCTGGATTGTTCTACGTCTCTCTGGACTCTGTTTTCTTTATCTTTTTTTGAATGAAACGCGTGGCGTGGGACAAACGGTGTCGTTTTGGTTTTTGAGTTTTCGCGGCAAGGTATCGCGAACTTTCCAAGGAGACGGTTGGGTTTTGCGCTCTAGAATGTTCCTTCTCTCTCTCCCGCTCACAAGGACAACCTGACACATCTCCAACAATAACGGTTAGATTAATTAGAATTTTTTGACGGCTAGATTAGATTAGAGATAACTAAAACAAAAAACTATGACTATATATGATAAACATTTTGCCAACTGTTAACACTTAACAAATAATTTTGGCTTCAAATCTTAAATATTTATTTTATATGCGTGAAAGTTAATTACGAACATGGTAAATATTTAATTTTATTTAATATTTGGTACACACCAATAACAAATTAGAAAATAATAGGATATAATATTAATTTTATTTAAATGAAAATGTATTATTTCATTAAAATTACACATAATTTAAAAACAATCTTTAAATTTATTTTTATAAATTATGAAAAATATATAACGTTAACTAAATTATATAATTATATTTTTATTTATACGGTTATTGTTCTTAAAATCTTAAATAAACTATATAATTATATTATTATTCAAATAATTTTCTTTGAAAAACATTTTGAATAAAAATAGTAATAATTTACTTGAATATTTTATTCAGTAATATAATTTGAATTTATATGTTAAATTATTAGGCTAACTTGTAATTTTGTCTCTATAATTTAAAATGTCTTTTTTATTTTAAAATTAAAATATTTAGTTCTTTATTTTTTAAAATAAATAATTTTGATGTTTTTGCTAGGAATTTAAAATTATCGAACTATAAAGATATTTATATCTCCTAAAAAAAAGACTGGTTCTATATTAAAACATGAGTACTGAGTAATTATTAAAAAATACAATAAAATATAGTATTTGATAGTTAAATATTACTAGTTGCTGATAAAAAAAAATATTACTAGTTGTTTGGAGAAAAAGAAAAAGACATCCGTAGGTTATATACGTAACGTGAGGGATCTAATCTAACAGTAACAGATGCTCACTAATGTCACCCGATTCACCCAAGTAACCTGTCATTTGTTCTTCAGCAACCCGAATCCAGAAAAGACAAGGACACTGCTGGCGCATGTTAGCACCATAGCTGACCTGCCACGACCAATACGTGTTATCGTGCGCCGCCTCTCTCTCTCTCTCGCGCGTTCTCTCTTCCATGAAGAACCATTTCTTCCATGGGAACCAAATCGCTGAAACGGAGACCTCGTGAGTCGCAGAACCCTCCCATGGCCGCCGTGGCCCCTCCGCGGCGCAAGCCTCGATCATACGCCAAGGCCTCCGTAGTTCTCTCCGTTCTTCTCGTTGTCTCCGTCATCGCTCTCTTGGTCCTTTCGTCGAACAAGTTGCGTGCGTTCCAACGCGGGGTTTCCTATGAGACGATCACTGTCGTCAACGTTTTCCCTCACGACCCTCAAGCCTTCACCCAGGTCAACCTTTTTTTTTTTTTCCTTTTCGTTGCTTGAGTTAATGGGCAGTTTGATTCGTGACAGTGTTGACTTTTGTTTGTGTAGCTTTAGTCCCCGAGAGATTTAATTTTGTTTGTGTCAATTGTTATGGAATTCCATAATTTTATTATGCATGACAATCTATGATTGGATTACAGTGTAAAAGTTACACTTTGTATTCTAACTAAATTCTAATGAAACTAATCTGTATAGATGCCCACTTTTGGTGACCAAAGCAACCCCACTAGGACTGAATTGGATACGAGTCCTCTTGAAAAATGCCATAAGGATAGGGGAAATAATAAATTGTAAGTTTTATTAGAAATTAAAGGGCTACTTGCCTACTTGTAAGTATAGTGGATATCCAGTTGAATTTGACAGAAATTGTTGGCTTTTGCACAGAACGAATATAAGAAATGATATAAAAGCAAGATTAAATTCAGTTTTAGAAGGCAGAACCAAGAACTTTCTTGGATGCTGGCTCTATGATATGTAGCACATAGTCTTCCTGGAAATTGTGAATATTAAGCTTTATGCTGAGGAGAGAGAGAGAGAGAGTTTGTGAAATTATTAAAGTGTGCCCTGCTTTGTAATGATGAAATGCAAGATGTTGATTTGGGTATTATTTGATTTGTCACTCATGGAGAAGAAAAATGGCTCTGTCTCTTGTTGTAATTTCAGGGCCTTGTTTATGATAGAAATGACACCTTATTTGAGTCAACTGGTCTTTATGGGAAGGTAATATTACTCATCTTTTCCTCCATTTCCTTTTTCTTTCTCTGTTTTTTAAAATTATTTTTATTGGCTTTTTGCCTTCCATTTTTCTAATTCACAGTCGTATTGTGATGAGAAGTTTTGTGTATTCTTGAATTTTAAAGCATCAGTCACCTGCCATCATTTACCTCAATTTGTTCAAAAATAATTATAAAATTTACTTGAGGGTTATTCTTGATGCACTGCTATAGTTTGCTACCTTGTAACCTGGTGATCATGGGTTTCCACAGAAGCCATAACCTTCTTCCTCTTAGAACAAGGCTTTGCACATCTGCTCCTTCCCATACCCTACAATGATAAGAGACTTGAGCACTGGGACACCCTTTAATGATCATAGGATTTGATTGGGAATGTATAATATTCTTATAAATTTAACATCTGACTGTCCCTTGTGCATGTTGGAGAGGTTAGTTAACTAGAGTCTCTTTTGCTTTTCTAGTTTGCTCACCTTTCTTCAGATTCTGTTAAAAGAATTAGGACTCTTTACTCTGGGTGTTTGCTCATGTAAACCCATCTGGAAATCCATAGCTCCCCTTGGGTCAAATCCTTTGTCTGAACTGTTGTTCTTAACAGGATTAACACTAATGACTTGCTACTGAAGCACAGGCCTCTTCATGGTTGTTGCGTGCGTTCCCATAATTAGAACTCAGATAATAGTAGTAGAAGTGAATGGAATGGTGCTGGAAAACTTCTTTTATTAAATTAATATTGAATGAATGGTGACTACAGGAACAAAGGAAGACTCCTCTCCAAGCCAATGATCCCTTCCCTAGCTCAGAAGACCAGCTGTCATGTAGTTTTCTAAATAATGCCCCCTCCTCCAGACACCCTATTTATATCTCTAATCATCAATCCTAACTTATTACATAAATGGCCTATATAATAATAAAAATACCCTACCCAACTGTTCTTCCTCCTGGAATAAACCTTCAACACCCTATCCACCTCCCTAACAGTGGTCTCCCATTATGTGTAAAATGTGCTGTTTTACATTAGAAACCAGGGCTATCTCTTCTTGCACTGTATTGCTGTGGGTTTTCATTGGAGTACAGTTGTCATCTAATGGATAAGAAGTGTTTTCAACTTTCAAGTTTAATATATTGTAAATTTTTTATAAATCACGATTTATTTTCTAATTGCATTCTAATCTTTGTTTTCCTAGAGATGAAACTAATATTGTTTTAATGTGAAATATTGGATTTAACCTTTTAATTATTTGTTGTTTCAGTCATCTGTTCGTAAAGTTGCTCTTCATACTGGGAAGGTACATATAGACCTGTTTCTTGAACTCTTCCAAGAACTTGTAGTAGTACCTAGTTTATTTGGATCTCCAATTACTCTACATTATAAATATATATGTTAGTGTTCATATCAATGTAGCTTGTTCATTATGTTTTGTATAGTATTGGAAACTATTGTAAATTTCATATATTTGTTATTTGTGCTGCATGTAGGTTGAGGATGTGCAGAAGATGGATAGTTCATTATTTGGGGAAGGTTTAACTCTCCTCAATAATAGGTGAGGCAAATTATGTTGCATTTTATTTTATTTTCTTAATTTTCCTATGTAGATTACTAAACATAAATGTTGGTCAATGTTCTATGAAGCACAGACACCTTTTTTGTTCGCCGTGTCGGATATGTTTTCAACACCAACACACCCCGAAACTTGTTTGACACTTCTTATTAGGTGCCTAATTTAAAAATTATTTTTGTTAGCTTGAATACTTAAGCTGTCACCTTTACACAACTCATACGCTTGAAAAAACATAGGAGATTGGTTTAAAAAGATGAATATACCATTAATTTAGATATTTTGTTATATGTTACTCATTTTATTTCATTAGAGTCTCTATGTTTGTGTGTATGTGGTGTCCCGGGGTCCTAGATTTTAGAGATTAGTTGTGTCGAAGTGTGCGTGTCTGTGTCATAGTCCGTGCTTCATAGGTCATGTTGCCAACAAATTAGGAGATGGAAAAGAGAGGGAAGACAGGACTTTGTCTTTAATATTTTGACATTTCCTTCTACCTTCTAAATAGCTTCTACTGCATCAATAGAAACACAGAATAAAAGGACTGTACAATTTCTTTAGACCACTTGAGAATTGAGACTTTCTTGGAGCCATATTAAATTGTGTTGAAATTAAGGGCTGAAAAATACAGTTTCATATTGCTTGCTACTAAATGTCAATTGCTGATGGCATTCTCATTAGCAGTGGGCCCCTGCAGGAGTAGAAGAGAATGTGGCTGTGCTGAGTTTTCATGGTGTTTTTTTGTGATAATAAATGAATTACTGAACAAGTGACTTTCTATCTTTTAGTTTCTATTGATTTTGAAAGTAATCAGTAATACTTCTAAAACACCATGTATTTTGAGTTAGACATGAAAGCTGCACAGTGACTACCTAGTTTTCTCATTTCTGAGTTGTCATTTCTTCTGGATGTTGTAGGGGATGTTTAATTTAATTCTATCCTTGTATAATGTATTCTTTTTTAGTCCAAACACTTGTGATTGAGACATTATTGATTGAGTTATTTTCACCCTGACATTTGATGTTTGGATTTAGTCTAATACATTTATCCATTGCACTTTTTGTAGGCTGTTCCAAGTAACTTGGTTGCAGAAAGCTGGTTTCATATACAACCCAAAAAATTTAAGAAAGGTTTGTTGCTTTACCTTCCCCCTCGTATAATTTTTGTCTTTGTCTGGTTTGAATAATTCCTACTGCTTTGATTCAATGAGACTGAAGGAAAATGGCAGCATAATTAAACTATAGGAGATTTGCAATCTTTCTTTTCTATTCTGCTTAATTATAAAAATATATTCTCCTCAAATTTTATACTGTATAATCTTACATGTCATTTCATTTTAATTTTTAGTTTTATTACTATCTTGAACTAATTTGCTTCGTGGCACCTACAATTTGAAAATCTTTAAACATTGATGCTAGAAGTTAAAAGTTTGATTATATGGCAATATAAGTGATTTCAGCTGACTTTATCTGATTAAAAATCATCTGAGGTGCAGAATGTATGTTATAACTTCGTAGGTTGGCATCATTAAAAAAATTGAATTTTTATACAAGCTGGTTGGGTGTAATAAAAGCGGTGTGTCGTCCTAGAGTTGGTCCCCATGGTGTTGTTTACATGGAATGGTTTTACTGATATCAATCTTGTTTTTGTGGTGTTTCATTATCATTCCTGAGATGCTAGCAGTGATGTGGGGTGAATGCCCAAAGTGCCTGTTAACATAGCTAGCCAGATCTCTAACAGCTTATTTTGCAATTTCTGTAGATAGGGACATTTAATCATGCTATGAAAGATGGTTGGGGTCTGGCAACTGATGGAAAAGTCTTGTTTGGAAGTGATGGTAGTTCAACATTGTATCAAATTGATCCTCAAACATTTAAAGGTTTGTCTGTCCATTGAAGTTCTATTCCTTTCCTTTCACCATTTATGTGCAAAGCCCCATTCCTAAACCTTTTTGGGTCGTCCTGCTTTCAAACTTGACAATGCTTTGTGTTTGCTTTGAATTTAGATGAAACTTAACACTGCTCTCTTTTCTGTAGCTTTATCAAAACAAGTTGTCCACTATAAGGGTCATCAAGTACACAATCTCAATGAATTGGAATACATAAATGGTGAAGTTTGGGCAAATGTTTTTATGGTATGTCTTTGTGTGATCAATTATGATTTTAGTTGGAGAAAATATATCTCTCTTCCCAAAAATTCTAATTTTAGTTATGTATGCATGATGACTATCTCCCAAGGTTCTCTGTTAGGCTGAATTTTGTTTGAGGTTGATATTTATTTGTGTAGACTGACTGCATTGTAAGAATCTCTCCCAGTGATGGCAATGTTCTTGGATGGATTCTCCTCCAAAATTTAAGGTGTGGCTACTTTTTCCTTCTCTATATGAAAACTAATTTCTTAGTGCTAATGTGCATGTTAATGATAATAAGAGAAGTAAATCACAAGTTGGTTCTTTGAAGATTAGTAGACACCAAATTGGTCCTTGATAATTTTCATTCATTGCATGACATCAATTTGGTGCCAGTAAATGATAACTTTTGGATTATTTTGATGCCAAAAAGTTATCATTTGAGGACCACATACATTGATTATAATCTTTTGAGGAGCAAATCAGGGGTTTACTCTAGTAATTATCTTTGTTCCTTTTTTGCTTAAAGTTACATTTCATCTATAATGTGCAGGAAAGAACTTATCAAAGCTGGGAACAATGTAAGGAGCCGGTACCTTTTGATATCTAGAGATTAGATGTTTGTCCTGATATTCAGTCTGTGTGTGTGTGTGTGTGTATATATATATATATATATATGTTGCATTTTATAGCGAAGCTATAGTTTAAAAACAGGATAAAAACAAGCTGTTTTAAACTTTGAATCATCTTTTTTAATTCCTGTTTCAAGATCAAATAGTCATTAGTAGTTGTTGCACTTATGTTTAGCTCTTTTATATTTTAGGATATTGATGTTTTGAATGGGATAGCTTGGGATGGTGAGCAGAAGCGGATATTTGGTAAGATCCAGTCTTCTTATTTATTAAATTGTTAATTTGAAAATTATTATTCAGGCATATTATTTCCACTCCACCCCTCTGTGATTTTTCATTTTAAACTATTAATATTAGGCATGACATCTGATGATAATAGGGGTCAAAATGGAAGTGATTTTACTGCAAAATCCTACTATTAGTGTTTGGATTTCAGTTGAAAAAGTTCGAAGGCATGGTTTTGTAGTTACCAACTGAAATAGATGCTAACAACACTTATTTGTTAGTTGCTGAAATTTATTGAGAGCTACACAATTATGTGGGTTCTACTTGCTAATGAGTTTCATACAGGATTTCCTTATTATTAATAAATTTTAGTCAATAGTAGAGAGTGTGTGGGAAATTGTGTGTTCCTACTTCCTAGCACTCTTCTTGTGTTAAAAAATATGTTATTAGCACTCCTCATCATGTGAAATCCAATTATCCAAACAAACACTATATGTTTTACTTGAATATGTTAAAAGTGGTATACTTAGTTCAACAGACCTATATTATATATAAAAGAAATTGTCTAGCATTTTTTCCATGTAAACTCTAATATTTTGCCATATGGATTTTTTAACTGTAATTTGGCGAGAACTGATACTGTTTAATTGTACTATTAATGCTTCTTAAAATAACAAGACCACTGTGCATCTTATTTATTACGTTTTATCTCTTTCTTGCTTACTTAAAGTGTATCCCTCTTTTTATTTCACCACGTTACTCTTATTACATTTATTTATTTTTTCTCTTATCTTTTTTTTATTTCTCTCAAAATATACACTTAAAATGTGAAAAAATAGTTTCCTAAAATTTATTTAGGATTACATTTTGCTTTAAGAATCAATTATTAACAACTCAAATAAGTTGATGTAACATATGTTTTGCTTTCAGTGACTGGAAAACTGTGGCCAAAGCTGTATGAAATCAAGGTTTCTCCAGTAAACAAACCAATTGAAGAAGGGATCATTGAGCAGCTTTGTTTGCGTAACCCTTTCAAATTTCCATGATTGATTTTTTCTGTTCCTGCTCTAATTTCTTAAATCCACTTGGGAATGCGCAGCTGAACTGAGTTTTTGGCATGGTATTATGACATGATCATTTTGAGAAGATATTCAGTTGGTAGAATGCTACCTACCCTATGATGCCCTATGATGCCCTCTATGATGCCCTACCCTTTATAGTATCATTCTTCTGTAGCAGGTCAAGAATTTTAATTAATTAAATACACTAAGGGAGAGATCAATCAATCTTTTTTGTATGATGATGGTTGATTTTGTAAGTAACCGGGCAATTTGAGATGTTATGTGTTGCAAAAGGATGGAAATTCAACCAAAACAGAAAGAATGGATAGCTTTATTAGTTCAATTTGAGGTGGCATAACAATTTAAGACTTGGTTCACCGAATAGAGACGTGTAGATATAATATTCAGTACATTGTATTAGGAATTTGGGGGATTTTTCTCCCTGTCCCCGCAATCCTCAGTGGTCCCGAAATTAAAAAAAATATATTAATTTTAAATTTTAATACAAGTAAATTTAAAAAAGATTGTTATTGTTTTGTTACTTGATGTGTTGTATCAGTATAAGTAATTATGTGTGCATTAAATGATTAAGTTTATTAAAAATATAAAATCAACCTTTAATATTTTTATATTTAAAATATAGAATAACAATTAATATAAGAGTATGTTTGGATGGAGAAATTTTAAATTCTAAAAAAGAATTTTAAATGCTTCAATTTAAATTTCTTTATTTTTAAAATTCTGTGTTTATATAAAGAAATTAAATTTCTTCATTTTCAAAATTTTGTGTTTGGATAAAGAAATTAAATTTCTTCATTTTTAAAATTTCTTATTTTGATAAAATAATCAAATGCATTCTTTTTTAGAATTTTATATTTCAATAAAATAATTTTTTAATAAAAGAATTATTTTTTCTTTAATAGATTCTAAGTATTATTTTTCGAGAATAAATATGTACTATTTTAATTTATTTCAATTAAAAATATATTAATTTAACTATTTAAATCATTATTCCATTTATGGCCTACTACAAAACTCGCAACATAAAAAATATTTAGTATCATTCTACCTTGGAATGTTATTTAGAAGTTTATAGATAAAACTTGTTTTCTGTAAAAGTCATTGACCAGTAATGCAATTACACCAAAAAAAAAAAACTTGGACTGAAGCAAAATCTAGTCACAAAATAAGTCTAACTTCCAAAATAATTCCAAATTTTCTAATTGCATTTGCTTTAGCACATGAATTCCTTCACATCTTTTCTAAAGAAGAAAATATAATGTTAAGTGCTATTAAACAAATCATATTTGTTAAAACATAATTTGTTATATAAAATGAGATATAAATGTAAAACATAATTATACAACATCAACATACTTGTCATGATATCAAATGTACCTATAATTTAGCATCAAGGCATAAAAGATGAGATGTAATCCTCCTTCTCATCCAATGGAAGAGCTTTTATAATCGCAAACTTAATGAGATTTTCTGTCAACCAATCGATTGTTCTATGTGGAAGTGCACCATTAGAATTAGGTATATTATCTAGCTCACTCACCACTTCATGTACCACTTCTTGAGCTTCTTTTATCTCCATCTTTTTTTTGTTCTCCATCTTCTTCTTAGTCACTTCAACAAATTCTTTCAATGACTCAGCTACTTCTTTCATTGAGGAAATCATCCCTTCTTTCTCTCCACTCTTACTTGGGTGAATGTTTTTTCTTGTGACGGAACTTGATCCCTCTAAGTAAAAAATCACACTATGAATTGCTTCCTCTTCATTTGTTTCTTTGCTCATGATATCATCTGCATCTAATGCATTTTCTGCTCCGAGTCCAGTAGCTCTATCCTTTGCACATAGGTCAACAATATCATCCCAATTAGGAATGACTTTAAATCGAAATCGTTTGACCTCTTCATGTGACTTGAAAAAAAAATAGAAACACGTTAATCATGTACTACCTTTACATGAATAATAACTACAATTGAATAAAATTAAAAGATGATTGACTACCTTTACATGTTCATTCCATGCAATTTCATTTTCAACGGTAATCATGTACTTTGTGCTATCCCAGTCAAATTTACTTTGACTAAGAATGTCACTCACAATTCCATACCATGTTCTCCAAAGCTTAAAACGGTTCTTAACATTATCTGCCATGAGGTGAACTCCAAAACGCTTGGACAAAATTTGAGTTGCAGTACTGTATGCTACTGCTTTCCAATTTCCATCACCTTTATTGCCCAAATTTCTTTGATCTCTAAGCACATCAGCTAGCACACGCTCCATTTCCAAGTTTCATGCGAAGTAACTTATTGTGTCCTCACTAGACATCTTTCTTTTTCCACTTGACTTGTTCTTCACATTGCTTGATTCCATTTCTCTAGACAAAAAAAAATCTCACATATATAATTACATATATATAAAGGTGAGACATGTCAAATTAGCACTCTACGAAAGTATAAAATTAATTACACATAAACAGAAAACAAAATCCAAAGTATTATGAAATGCAAAAACCCAAAGTATCACACATACATGAGTATAGAGTCAATTACACATAAGAAACAAAATCCAAATCCACTAAAAACATCTCCCTAATCAAAGTTTCTTCTTATGTGATAGGTGGCAAACATATTCATTGCTAAAGTATCATAGAATCTTGTCCATTCCTCAGTTGCTTGGATAGTTGTGACTTCATCTCCAATATTATTTGTGATTCTTTCTATTTGTTGATTGATTAACTCATTATCAACAACAGATAAAAGTTTCAAGTCTTGGGCTTCCAAAATTGGATCACTTTGTTGTTCATCTCTTATGAAATTATGTAGCATGAAACAAACATTAATAATTCTTATTTGTGTTTTTATATAAAAAAAATAAGGAGTTCTTAATATACTCCATCTTTTCTTCAATACCCCAAATGACCTTTCAATAACATTCCTTGCACTTAAATGACAGATTAAATAACTCCTTGTAGTTTTGAGGGGTGTTTCCGATCCACTCATTAAGATGATATCTAGTCTCTCGATAAGGTGCTAAAAATACAGGGCCATTTGTATACCCTGCATCCACAAGAAAATATTTACCTACAATGATTTAAGAAAATATTATATATAAAAAATATGCATATTTCTTTTATATGTTAAATAAAGTTTCATCATTTCATGATATTACCATTTGGAATATGGAGACAATTTTGACGACGCAAAGCATCTCGTAATACTCGAGAATCTCCTGCTGACCCTTCCCACCTAGACAACACATATATAAACCTTAAATCTGGACCGCAAACTCCTAAAATATTTTTAGAGATATCACCTTTTCTGTTACGATATCTAGACCTATCTTTTGCAGCAACTGTTACTGGAATATGTATCCCATCAAGTGCTCCAATCGAATTCTAAAAACATTTCAAAATAAAAAATAAGTTATAATCACTTAAAGTACCTTATAATTACTAACAAATGAAAAACTTACCTTAAGTCATCTCCATTTGTTTTCCACCGAGCCCTCTAGATTATAGTCATGAAACTTCAAATATTCTTTGCTTACTTTCATTATAGCTCACAGGACATTCTTGAATTGCCTACTTATTGTTTCCATGGATGTACAATAACTAAAGTGCACAACTCTATACTTTAGGTTGTGAGTAAGGATATGCAAAAACATTGCCACAACTTCAGCTATAGGAACATTTCTTGTTTTTACCAATTGCCCTTTCTCTTGTAAAATTCTACAAAGTTTAAAAAATGTCTTTTTACTAATCCTTAATTGTTCAATGCAATCAGTTTTTGTTCCCCCGTAGACGATTGAAGAAACTATGTCTTCCTAATTCCAAATTTCGGACAGGTTCCTTAACAAAATACTTATCATGATACCAAGTCAATGCACTCAAAAGCATAATGGCAACACTAACAATAATGAAAAATATTTGTTCAAGTTCTTCTTTCTCTTCTTCATCTCTTCTACGTTTTCTTAAAGCAGTCGAAGCATCAACTATACTACTTTCCATTTCTTGACTATTCACACTATATAATTAAAAGAAAAGTAATATAATAATAAAGGATGTCATTAACTTTAATAAATTATTCACAAAAGTTCTCAGACAAAAAGAAAAAAAGACCGAAGCATAAACCATAAAACATAAACGTATATGAAGATGCACATTTAATTGTAAAACATCCCTATGTAATAGTATGAAACTATCTATCAAAAAGTCCTCAAATGTTAACTTCGGAAGTTGATCTGGGATTAATGATTATGAATGAGTTACGATTCCCTCACTAGCTGCCCCAACTTTCCTGCACACTTTTCAAATCTTTTTTATTTTTCTCATTTTATTACATCATCATATTATTATCACTTGCTAGCCTGTTTGTCCCATCAAATGAGGCTAAATTTACACAAATTTTTTCAACTCTCAAATTAAAGAGCACAACTCGGGTTGACCCTGTCCCGTCAAGTTGAACCAATTTTGCCAACTCTAACAGCAAAATATATTTTTATTAAATGTCTGTATGAAAAAAAAATTACAACCGCAAATTATCTTCAATAGATAAATAGTTAATTTAAACATACATTAAACTCTTTAATTATCTTCAATACATGTGCCTTGATCTAGGATGGTATTTTCCTTTTTAAAAGGATACTCACATCAAGATAGGCCCCACAGACCGGAACACTTTGGGCTGTGATTTCGAGGCCCATGCTTAGAGTAGTGCATGATCATCAGAATCCTAGATAAATGTCAATTTATATCATTTTTTTTTTTTTTGCATTATTAGGAATTCAGAATCCTAGACAAAGCCCCATGGGAACAAAAAATGAATATATAATAAATCAATCCTTAAATATAGCATCGGGCATGTTGTCTCTTGAATAATGAAGATTATGTTTGAAGTCCATGGATTTCTAAAACTAATTGACAAAACAAAACACATTCTTAAGACCAATTTGACACTTAAATATATATTCAACTTAAATTACTGAGGAATTGATTTTATTATTCATATAAAAAACATCAGCTAGGAGCAGGCACCACAATTACTGATTACTCCGTGGGATTGACAGTTTATGCTACTTTTCAATTTTGGCACCTTTACAAATGAAACTTTATAGTAATTCAAAAAGGTACAAATGATCTCTTGAACTTCATACTTTGTAACTGTCAAACAAATTATTATTGAGTATAAGTAATCCATGAGAGAGAGAGAGAGAGCTGTGTTGACTGCTGACCAAAGCAAAATGACAAAATAGCCATAATGATATTTTTCAAAACTGCAGAGTAATTTTGATAACTGATAATTAGATGTCTGCTTAACAAAATTTTAAAATTGACATATAAAAAATATTTTTAGATTGGGAAATGTTTTGCAACAAATCCTTCCATTTTCCATCCAATTTTGGATGAACCACTTTTTCACACGAGGCCCACATAAATCCTTCCTCCCTTTCATACTTTGTCGACTTCCAAATGATAGAAGAATCTCAAAATATCATGTTTGTGTTCCTTCCATGATCATTCCTCCCTTTTGCTAAAGTAAACAAAGATGATGATATGACACTGTCATGTGTCTTATTTGTCTTATGCAACATTATGTGAAGTGAATGTGTTTTAAAAAGCTGAAACTAAAATAAAATTTGACTAAAGGCAGTGCCTAAAAAATGAACCTTTCTAAGTTAAGCTTTCTCAAACCTATATTGTAGTCATATATATCCAACAATCCAAAAAATTTAAACTAACAAAGTACATTAAATTTATAATTATTCATGTGGAACCTCATGCTACATCCATCCTTTTTGTCATCAAAAGTTAATCTTTCTTACGAAACAATAACCATAACCATAGGCCTTGAACTCTGTATCATAACTCACTAAACTTGTGTAATCACCCTACTCAAACCATAACCATAGGGAAATTCTTTGCTTACTGGCAGTAGCAGTAGTAATAGAGCTTTTATAAAATAATTCGATCCAGTTCAATTTTAGGATTGCTCATTTATCACAATAAGTTGGATATGAATGGATGCAATTTGCATCAAAGGTAAACGATTGATTATGCCACAACACCCTCCAAATTACAGTGTCACCTTCTCCTAATTAATCAATTATTGATTTGCCACAGAATAGTCCATCTCACATCAGAAGCAACTTTAATTTATTATGACCCCTTTGATGTAAGATACCCAATAAAAGGGATTGATTGAAAATTTCCCTGCGAAACATTTCTTTGTGAAGTTGGTATTTGCTTTTCCCAATTTCTCTCATCTCAAAGACTCAAACAAATATCAATAGGCTCATATTTTAGACAATGTCATATATCCAATAATTTGTTTTACTTTTGACTCGTTTCCTTTTTAATTTCTTTCAAGCAATTACACATGCCTGTGGGAGTGGCTTTAGTGCAATCATAGATTTGTAATGATTAGTTCTATCTAATTTCCAAACATGAAAGAGGGCAAGAAAAGAGAAAAGAATGATAGAAACATGTGACTAATTTTTTTCATGAAGAAGGAAAAATCACATCCACATGCTAAGGCTCCTGTTATATTTTTTGGGCTAACAATGCTCGAGCTTAATGCCATCAATACACTGTCCCACGTGTTACTCCAAAGGGTAACCCAACTATTACTAATAACCATTTTTTCTATAGATTGTAGTGAAGAACACCCACCTAACTAATTTAGTGAGTTATGATACAGAGGGGTATTAATAGTTTTGATATGATCCAAATAATTTGTGTAGGGAATGCTCTTCATGCTTTGAGAAGGAGGCTTTCTGATCCCAACAATATGTTGCAGAGTTGAGACCTAATACTAGTTAATCCATGGTTTCTCTATTTAACTCATCCAATTTCACATCCACTAACATATCAAAATCATTGAAACAAAATAAATGAAATAGAAAACGAAACATATATCAATAAAATCAAGTAATCCTTGTAGCTACAAAAATGAAATCAAAATCAAACAAACATAAACTTGAGAAAAGAAAAAAAAATAGAGAGAGTGACGGAGAGAGCGCTACGTGTGGTGCGTAAACTTACTTGTGAGAGAGCGCTACATGTGGTGCTTGAGACTGGCTAAGAGGGAGAGAGAGCGACGGAGAGAGCTAGTGTGCTTAGCCCAGAGAGAGCGCTAGCATCGTGTGCGTGAGTGACTGAGAGGGAGAGAGCGTGTGTGTGAGTGGCCGAGCCAAGAGAGAGAGAGAGCGTGTGCGTGAGTGGCCAAGCCAATTAAAATGCTTTAAAAAAATGATGATATTTTAATTATTTTAAAATATCCTATCCAAACAAATTATTTTATAAGAAGACATTTTAATATCCATGTTGAAATATTTTACCCACTTTAATTTTCCCATCCAAACATACTCTAAGACTAATTATATAACTTCCTTACAACAGGAACCTCATAGGACGAGAGATGTGATTCCCGTTGTGTTCGGAGGAATATTTATTCATCCCCGTGGAGAAACGTCTCCATCTGCAGGATTCCATACAGGGGTTCCCGTTTGTGAGTCCAAATTGTCACCCCTTTTCTAGCGGTTTAATGTATATTAATATAAATATTTCAGCTGTTTAATGTATATTAATATAAATATTCCATATAGGCGAAGATTATTTTCAAAAGACGATTTTTTTTTTCTTTTTATTCTTTTCATTTCTCCGGGAAAATAGATATCCCTGAAAACTATTTTTAATTCAATCCAGATTTATTGTCGTAGACGTTTAAAGCTCTGTTTATTGTTGAATATCATTTTTAATAATCTTATCAATGTAGTTGCTCCAAGAAAATAATGTTAATATATTTTCATCTCAATTTATAAAATTTCCTACATAGATTATATAAGGATTGGTTACCATTGTATTCTTGACCATTTTTTAATATTAATTAAATTAATTAAAAGTTTATGAAAGAAAAATACCAAGTAAAACACTCCTTTTAAAAAACTTGTTTGGAAATGGCTCTAACATATGTAATGGTGTGACATGAGGGGTTAGTACCTTGTACGACTAAGGTTTGATTCGATTACTGGTTAAGCCAATAAAGTATTTGTGAGAAGAGTTGTTAACTGATTTTTTACTTCTTTGAAGTCTCATAGTTAGTTACTGAGGACATAACTTTGCTTTAAAGAAAAGTGGCCCACCATGTTATCTCAATCCCTGCCAACCAAGATCCAACACAATCTATCGCGTGGCAAAGTGTACTTGTGTCCATAGTTTTCTACATTTCATAGAGTAAAAAAATGTACTAATAAGTAATAACATGTAGCTACCCAACAGGGAAAATATTACCAAAGAAAAATAATTTTTCACTATATTATATAAAATTTAAAATAAAAAACCGTTTTATTAATTATTTACAAATTTCAATTTTAACAAAGGAAGTTACTATGATATTTTGAAACAATAAATTACTTTTATAGTAATGATTTTGTATTCACCATAATTATCTACCATTATACCTAAAACACTAAAAATAGTAAAGTTGTTGTCAAGTGTTAGGAAAGCACAGTGTGGTCACATGTGACGGCAACAGTTACACGAGAAAAATGTCTACCTGCTGAGATTCAATTCTTTAAAAATAAAAATAAGAACTGAAAAAACGTTCCCTGATCAGTTACGCCTCTCTCTCTCTTTGCAGTAGAGTTAAAACAGGGAAAAAAAAAACTGGTACCAGACTATTTATTCTTTTAAATAAGTTCTTGAATTTAAAGTTTGTATATGAAAAAAATATTATTAGAGAAATTTTTTTTTTACTAAAAGTAGTTAATCAATTTTCTCTGATCATCGATAAAATGAGTAAATATTATATTCCAATAATTTGTTAAAAAAACAAAAAAACTGTACATAATAAAGTTGATGATTTTTTGTTTGGTATGTTGTAAGTGAAAATAGGCATTAATCTCATGTTGTAAAGTAGGCTCAGTGATGTTGTAAATTATATTAGCAAGATTAATGTTTTTTGGGTTCTCTCAAAATTATCTTTCCCATCATACCCTCCATTACAATAACCTTTCACGCTCTCCACGTGCTCGCTCCATTGCTAATAGCAATACTGTGACGTAACTCTCCAACTTATGAAGCTTGCAATAATAATGTTTTGAGGACATTTCTCTCTCCGAACCCTCCCATGCATGGCCTCTTCCGCATTCCTTTCCGTTTATCTCATTATCTCCGTCATCGTCCTTTTGTCGAACAGGTGCTGCGCGTTTCAATGCGGGGTTTCCTACGACACGATCACCGTCCTCAACGCGTTCCCTCACGACCCACAAGCCTTCACTGAGGTCAACCTTCCCTATTTCTTCTTTGTTTGAGTTAATGTACAATCTGATTCGTCAAAGTGATCGATGATGATAAATTGATAACTTTTGCAGCTTTGAGAGGTGAATCCAACTTGGTAGGGTAACGTTATTAATAAGCTACTGCTAACACAGTCTGAAACTAATTAGTGTGTATAGATGCCTAGTTTTGGTGATCAAAGCAACACATTAGGACCAAATTGAATACCAGTCATTTTTTTTAAAGAGCTGAATAACTTATTTGACCTCATTATTACTGTTTTTTCCCCTGAAGAATTATTAATTTGTGGTAAATAAACTTATTTTAATAATTTGTGGTTTTTTAGGGGCTATTTTAAATAGTAGTATTTTTTAAAAAGCTAATTTTCAACTTTTTATATTTGTTTACTTTTAAAATATTTATTAATTTATTTTTAACGTTTTTTACGTAAGGTAAAGTTTTATTTTTTTAAAGTCTTTTTTTTCCTTTTGTTAAAAATGAAAAAAAAAATATTTTTGTTATTATTTTTTAATAATATATTGTTTATTTCAGCAATAATCTATTTTTCATGCTTTTACTTTTATTTATTTATTTAGTTATCCCTTTTTGTATGCTTTTGTTTTTTTTTGTGAGTGAGATGTGAGAGAGAGTGAATAAATACTTTTGATGCAGTGCTATTTACTTGATGGTTGATGATGAGTTAGTCAAGACTTTAAATGCTATTAGCCTCTCTTTTTTCCACGCAATTTTGTATAATCAAATATGAGTGGAGGTGTTAGCCTGGGTCTTTTTTATTTTTTAATTTTTTATCTGCTGTTAGCATGGGTCTGAGTTAACATGTGAGAGAGATATAGAAAAAACCATGCCCAAATTTTTCTCTTTTTTATTTTATTTTCAAATATTTTTTTCTCAGGCAACTAGCTCATTTGGTGTGTAAATCCAATGAGGAAGGCTAGGTGTTTAGTTCTGACAAGTAAGAAATTTGATGGGAAAGTAGGTAATCTATGTTATATCTTGTGAAAATCATGTATTTATTTTATGAAAAAGGTTACCAAAATGCAGCCTGTACAAGGACTATTGTACCAGTGGGTTTCCAGTTGAATTTGAAAGAAATTGTGGGCTTCTGCCCAAAACCAAGATACGAAATTATATAAAAACAATACTAAATTCAGTGTTGGACTTGGATGTGAGAACTTTCTTTGATGCTCTTAACGTAAGTAGCAAAAAGTCTTCCTGATAAATGTGAATATTGGGCTTTATGCTGAGGAGGGAGTTTGTTAAATTATTAGTTAAAATGTGCACTGCTTCATTAATGAAATGCCAAGATGCTAATTTGGGCATTGTTTGATTTGTCACTTCAGGAAGAGGAAAATGACTTTGTTTCTTGTTTTGATTTCAGGGTCTTCTTTATCATGGAAATGACACCTTATTTGAGTCAACTGGCCTTTATGGGGAGGTAATATTGCCCATCTTTTCCAACATTGCATGTTTCATTCTCTCTGATTTTTAACTGATTATTATTTACCTTTTTGCCTTACATTTTTCCTTTTCACAGTTGTAGTGGGATGAGAAATTTTGTATTCTTGAGTATTAAATCAGTCACTTGGCATCATTTACCTCAATTTGTTCATTTTGTTTTGAAAAATGATTATAAAATTTAGTTGAGGGTTATTCTTGGTGCACTGCTATAGTTTGTTACCCTGTGACCTGGTGGTCATAGATTTCCACAGAAGAAACAAACTTCTTGCTGTTGGGAAAAGACTTTGCACATTTGATCCTCCCTACACCGTACAATGATAGGAGACTTGTGCACAGAACCATCCTTCAATGGTCATAGGATTTAGTTGGGAATGGATAATGTTGTCATGAATTGAACATCTGACCCTCCCTTGTGCATGTTAGAGTGGTTAGTGAGCTAGAGTCTCTTTTGCTTTTGTAAATTGCTCATCTTTCTTCAGATTCTGATAAAATAATTGGGACTCTTGACTCTTTAATTTGGGTGTTTGCTCAATGTAAATCTCATTTTTAGTCACTCATTCTCCTACTAGAGTAGAGACATATTTGAGATTTCTTAGTTATAAACCAAACTGGAAATCAAAAGCTCCCTTAAGGTCAAATTCTTTGTCTGGGATAAGATCAGTACATTACAGGTGTACTGGTCTATGAAAGTGTTTTCAAGATTTTATTTATTGTAATATTTATTCTATGAATCACTATTAGGTTTATTTTCTAATTACATTCTAATCTTTGTTTTCCTAGTCATACAATTAATATTTTTTTTATTTGAAATATCATATTTAACCTTTTAATTATTTGTTGTTTCAGTCATCCGTCCGTAAAGTTGCTCTTCGTACTGGGAAGGTACAGATAGACCCATTTCTTGAACTCTTCCATGTGCTTGTTCTAATTCTTAGTTCATTTGAATTTCCTATTACTCTATATTTTTATAAAGAACAAATCATGGAGAACAAGCAATGCAGTGAGTTCAGCCCAGTGACAAGTTCTGCTGTTATGTGTGTACGTGTCATTAAGCTCATAGGCATAGTATCTCAGAAAAGAATCAATTATATACTGAGTAGACTTTTTTACATCATGAACAATTTTAGGATTGGAAGTCAGGACAGGTTGACAGGTCATTGCTGAGCTGCTTGCTGCAGTTGACTTGTTCGTGTAAATAACATTAATTTCAATGATGGATCTTACTTGGTGTTCTTTCTGGATCAAATTACAAAACTTTTCCTCAATCTTTCCATTCTTTTGTTTTTTTGCAGACAATGTTTCCATCACTGAAATAATGCCTAATTTCGATTTGAATCCTACTTTGAGTGAAAGAAATTTTATACATGGAAGATACTTTGGTTTTTGTTTTTAGTTTTTCTTATTATCAAGATGCTTTTATATGTTTGTAGAAGGAAACACGGGATTCTTTATTAGTTACATTTTCCCATTATTCGTGCTTGTCCCCAGTCCTAGTATCTACTACTATTGCTCCCACAAAATCTATGAAAGTGGGTAACTTATAAAAAGAAGGATAACAACATACTCTGGTAACTTCCTGCCGGTTTGGAATTACATGGTAAATTGGTAATTATGTGGATAAGGTACATTACTAGAGGTCAGGCAAATTAATTAAAGGAACACAAAGATATGCCTTAGTTGGCTTAAGAGTATATGACAATGACTGTGAATCAACGGTTTTAAAAGTGTAGTGTGCCTGTGACATAACAAAAAAAACTAAATAATGGTAATAACAATAGGTACTTGCCTTTATAATAAAGAAGGGAACCTTGACATTTCAATTAGTGTAGAAGCATTTATGTTGTTATCCGTAATAACGTAGCATGCTTAGTTTGTTTGATTGATTATTAGACACTATTGAAATTACTGTAAATTTTGTAATTATTTGTGACACATGCAGGTTGAGAATATTCAGAAGATGGATGATTCTTTATTTGGTGAAGGCTTAGCTCTCCTCAATAATAGGTGTGAAAAGAAAATTATGTTGCATTTTGTTTTCTTTTATGTAGCTTACTAAACTTAAACAATGTTTCTATTTACTTTCAAAGTAATCAATAATCCTTCTAAAACAGAGTATTTGTGAATTTTTGTGGTAGACATGAAAACTGCAGTGACTCTACTGTTTCCTGCAGTATTGCAATTTTATCCCATTGATTCTGGATGTTGCAGGGGATGTTTACTTTAATTTTATTCAGATAAAAATGTATTCTGTTTGGCTTAAACACTCGTGATCAAGACATTAATCATTAAGTTATTTTTACTCTGACATTTGATGTTTGGATTTATTCTAATAAATTTATCTGTTGCACTTTATGTAGGCTGTTCCAGCTAAATTGGTTGCAGAAAGATGGTTTCATATATGAGCCAAAAAATTTAAGCCAAGTTTGTTGCTTTACCTTCCCACTTGTGTAATCTTGCCATTGTCATGGTTTGAGTAATTCATACTGATATGATTCAACAAAACTCTGTAAAGGAAAGTGACAGCATATAAATATATTTTTCCTCAAGTTTATACTATATAATCTTACATTTTTTCTTTTTAATTTTAATTTTTATTAATATCTTAAACTAATTTGCTTCTTGGCAGCTACAATTTGAATATTTTTAAACATTGATGCTAGAAGTTAAAAGTTTGATTGCGTGCTAATATAAGCGATTTCAGCTGATATATCTGATTAAAATATTTCTTAGGTAGACAATGTATGTTATAACATGGAGGGTTGGTGTCATTAAAACAAGTTGAATGTTCATAAAAGCTGGTTGCATGTAATCCTAGCAATGTGTTATACTATTGATGGTCCCCATGGTGTTGTTTACATGATGGTTTTGCAGACATCAATTTTGTTTTTGTTGTTTCATACTTCTTTCTGAGATGCTATCAGTGATATGATAGCGTAGCTAGCCTGATCTCAAACAGCTTATTTTTACAATTTCTGTAGATAGGGACATTTAAATATGATATGAAAGAGGGTTGGGGTCTGGCAACTGATGGAAAAGTCTTGTTTGGAAGTGATGGCAGTTCAACATTGTATCAATTTGAGCCTCAACCATTTAAAGGTTTGTCTGTCCAATGAAGTTCCACACTTTTCCTTTCACTTTTTATGTGCAAACCCCTTTCCCAAATCATTTGTGTCCACTTTTCAAACTTGAAAATACTCTGTTTAGTTTATCTCTGTTTGTCTTGCATTTTCATGGAATTTACATTGCCCTATTGGCTGTACGTAGTTGTATCAAAACAAGTTGTTTACTACAAGGGTCATCAAGTGCACAATCTCAATGAATTGGAATACATAAATGGTGAAGTTTGGGCCAATGTTTTGCCGGTATGTTTTTGTGTGATGAATTATGATTTAAGTTAGAGAAAATATATCTCTTTCCCTTAAATTCTAATTCTAGCCATATTGCGTGATGTCTATGTCCCTAGTTTCTCTGTTAGGCTGAATTTTGTTTGAGGTTGGTATTTCTTTGTGTAGACTGACTGCATTGTAAGAATCTCTCCCCATGATGGAAGGGTTCTTGGATGGATTCTCCTCCAAAATTTGAGGTAGTGCTTTTGTGTATGTTAATATGTTATTGATATAATAGATGAAGTAAATCCCAAATTGTTCCTCAAAGATTAGCAAACATCAATGATCTTCAGTCATTGCATGACATCAATTTTGTGCTAGTAAACAGTAACGTTTAGATTATTTTGATGTCAAAAAATTATCATTCAAGAACCACATTGATTTTGAAGACCAAACTGGGGATTTAGGGTCCGTTTGTTTAAGCTTTTTTAACCAAAGAATTACCTCTTTTTAGTAAATAATCACCTTCTTTTTAGCTTTTATATATGTTTGTTACAGATTTTCAAAATAATCAGAAGTTGAAAAAAAATCAGAAATTTGATTATAATCAGAAGCTGTTTCAAATTGCTTCTCATAAAATCAATTATTTCTTTTAACAAAAAACAGTGATTTTTCTTATTGTAAACAAATATGAATTAACTTCTGTTTTTTTTTAAATCTCTAAATAATAATCACTAGATAATTATATACCAGAATCACTTCTTTTTAAATCTTAAACAAACTAGCCCTTACTCTAATAGTAAGTATCTTTATCCATTTGTTGCTTAAAGTTACATTCAATAATCTATCTATCATATGCAGGAAAGAACTTGTGGAAGCTGGGGAGATTAGTGTAAGGAACCTGAACCTTCTGATATCTAGAGATAATATTTTGGTCCTAATATTCGGTGCATATATGTTGCATTTTTTATAGTGCAGCTATAATTTAGAAACAGGATATATAAAAACAAAAATGCTTTAAACCCTGTATCATATATCATTCCTTTTATATTTTAGGATCGTGATATTTTGAATGGGATAGCATGGGATGGTGAGCAGAATCGTATTTTTGGTAAGTTTCGACCTTGTAATTTATTCAAACATATTATTTCCATTTCACCCATCTGAGACTTTTTCTTTTTTAACTATTATTATTATGCATGATATCTGAAACCAGTATTTTGACGTAAAAAAAAATGCATGATATCTGATCTGATGATGATAATACTTAATTGTGGTCAAAATGGAAGTGATTTGACTGCAGAATCATATGACTATTAATGTGTTTGGATTTCCCTTTATAAAGTTTCAAACCATGGTTTTTTACTTTTAGTAATCAAGAGAAATGTTATCAACACTTTCTTTTAAACCCATCTACTAGCTGAAATTTATTGACACGAAATTTAAGTTGATCTTACTCTAATAAATCCTACTCATAATTTTGTATTTACTAGTATTGAAAAGAGTATTAGAATGTGTAGCTAATGCTCTTCGCCAACTAAAATCAAAACACACTATATGTTTTACTTGAAAATGTTAGAGCAAAATATAGTGTATGCATGAAATTACTAAGTTCAACAAATATATATATATTCTATTTAAAAGAAATTGTCTAGCAATTTTGCGACGAAAACTCCAACTTTTTGTCATGTGAATTTTAACTGTCGTTTGACTGGAGCTATATCACCTTTTTCAGGATCACTGTTTATCATGTTTCTTAAATTACCAGTAGCTTTAGTATTATTTTTTATATATACTTCTTAAATTTATATCTTTTTTTCATTACATTGCTCACTACATTTATTGTGATTTTCTATCTTTTTCCTCAAAAAATATACATACTTCAAAATGTGAAAAAATATATTTTTTAAACTATATTTAGGATTACATTCTGCTTTAACCATTTAAAAATATACATACATTAGTGATATTTATATATATTTATTTATTTATATAAAGATAGTAAATTTATTATTTAAATTTTTAAAAGATAATTAAAGAACTAAATAAGATATTTATCTTACATTATAAAAATATTCATATTTTTTGAATTTCATTAAATATATAAATTAGATATATTAGTTACTTTTAAAAAAATGAGTAACAATTTAAAAAAATTATTTAATAAAATAATTAAAACTATATGTATATGGATAATTGTTTTAAAAAGTATTCTGAAATACACTTGATTCATAAGCTAAATAATTGTTAACTTTCATATTCGAGAGAATAAATTTTTATGTAAAATTATTAATTTTTTTTACAAGTTACCTTAACATTTTAAATCTATTTATTGATAAATTATTTTTTTATTGTAAAAATGTTTTTAATTATGTTTGTTAGCTAGATTTTTTATAATAATATTATCTCCATCAAATTTAAAGAATATATAGTTTAACTTTTTATTTTCGATCATTGAATGATATATACATTCTATCTTGAAATTCCCTAACAAGAATCAATAAGTGAAACTTAAATGTTCTTGCTTTCTCTCGTTTTTCATTTACAACTCAAATAAGTTTATGTAACATTTGTCTTTGCTTGCAGTGACTGGAAAACAATGGCCAAAGCTGTATGAAATCAAGGTTTCACCTATAAAGAAACCAATTGAAGAAGGGATCATCGAGCAACTTTGCTTGTATGAGCCTTTGAATGGGGGATTTGTGTTGGCTGACCCAGCCCAAAGAGAATGAGGTGAAGCTGAACATAAAATGATGGCCTTAAGAGGACCCAAAAGGATGTTCGAGACAACTCACAGGTTGAAAAAACTTTATCTTATATTGGGTTTAGGATAAATATCATTAGATTATGTATTTTGGCAAATGATATTAATAAAGTATACTCCATTTTCCCTTTTTTTTCCATGGATTTTCTTAATTAAATGCCCTTCTCAATTTATTTATTTATTTATACAAATTCCTTTATTACGTCTGTGCATACCCCCCCTTCGAACTTGACCTCGTGTGTGAATCTTATAAATTTCTGATACTGTTCTTGCGGATAAAAAAAAGTGAAAGAAATAGCCACATTCCATGGAAAGGAAATGTTGTTCGCTTGTGCCTTTGAAGGTTGGAATTTGACTTCTCTATTGTCCTTTTTGGTGCTGTTTCTTTGAAATGACGTAATTTTAAAAGTTATATTTTCAAAACGACTTTGTTTTAAATCAAAATTACGTCGTTTTGGAGGAACAGCACAAGAACAACACCAAAAAAGATAGCAGGGAAACCAGGGGTTTTGGATTCGTGAGTTTGCTGAGATATACGCGGCCAAGGTTAGGACTATTGTGTGAATTCTTTACATAAAGCATTAGGTTAGGACTATTGTGTGAATTCTTTACATAAAGCATTGTGGGGTGCAAAGTATTTTAACATTATTATGACGAAGATGATTGTTGGGAAGGAAGGAGGATTTTTAAAAACAAGTAATTAAAAAAATTATCTAACAGAGTCAGGATCCAGAAAAATTATTTAATAGGGATAAAAAATAATTCATAATATTTTCATAGAAAAAAATTATAAATTTTTACAAAATACATATTTTTATGACAAAAAATTCTAAAAGATTTAAGTTTTTATAAATTACAATCACCTTCTCCACATATCAATTGTGAAATCCTTTATCTCTTATAACTTTTTACTTTTATTTTTAAAAAATAATTATCTTGTGGGAACAATAATGAGCAAGGTGAGCTTAAGACTAACAGTTTTATTATATGCATGGTGACGGGGAAGTTTAAATCATTACACACTAACAATTTAGATGATCTTGAATGTAATAATTTCTCGTGTTAAATGTGACCAGCAAGGCAGTTCGAGTATAATGAGCAAGATTAATGTTTTGTCCTCAAAATCTCTTCCACATCTTACCCGTCCATTATAATGGGTTTGACTTCGATTCGAATATTTTGAATAATATTTTGATTTGAATTTTATTGATGAAAAAATGTCATTTAATTCAAAGATCTTATCGAAGATTATTAAATTTTTAAAGATTAATTAACCACAAAATTATTTAATAATCAATATATAAAGAGGAGTCGAGGGTTTAGGTCTGTTATTTACCATAATGAAAAAGATTACAACCTTCTTTTCCACTCATTTAATGCAATCCATTTTGTTAAGGTCGCCAAGATATTTCCAAAAATTCTCAAAAAGACTGCAAAATATTTTTTAAAAATTCTCATAAAAGCTGCAAAATTTATTTCTAATAATACTCCCACCTGCTTTCTTTTATATGTAAAGATTTATCATATAGAATAATTAATGTGATTGTTATTTACCATAATGAAAAAGGATTGTCACGTCCTTTTCACTCATTTAATGCAATCCATTTTTTAAAGGCTTTCCAGATATTTATAGAATTGTCCACAAAAGCTGCAATTTTTTTTCCAAGAATGCCCAAAAAAACTGAAAAAATTATTTCCAATAATACCCCACCTACTTCTAATAAAGCAAACCCTCCAACACTAAAAAGAATAAGAAATAAAAGAATTATTAATATGATTGCTATCTTTTTAATGTGATCGGTATTTATCATGAAGGGTGGTGACACAAATTTTAGACATTTTTTTTTTTAGTTTTTAAACTTTTAGTATTCTCTTTTAATAACTATCAACTACTTCCATGTTAGTTTTTTTTATTAGTCTTTTTTTTAACTTCTGAATTTTTTTCCTTTTCTTTTATTTTTATTTAAAATACGTAAAGAGGCACGAAGTCCTCTCTCACCTAGTCTACCATAGTGGAAATGATTGCACATTCTTTTTCACTCATTTAATGTAATCCATGTTTTTAAAGGCTGCCTAGATATTTTCAAAAATGCCCACAAAATCTGTAAAATTTATTTCTAATAATACCCCACCTACTTATATATATATATATATATATATATATATATATATAAATAAAAGTTAAAAACAGACACTCTTTGCCTTGTGCTTTAAGTGTCTTTTTTATTTGAATTAAATATAGTTGTAACAACTGTTAGGTTTAAAAACTATTATACAGTAATTACTTATGATTGTGGATTACTTTTAAAAATAGATAAAATTAAAAATATTGAAAAAAATAAAGAATTATAATAGCTTCACATATTTTTCCATGTGCTCCATTACAGTTACGTAATTAACTCTCCAACTCATGAACGTTGCATTAATATATTTTTTTCTCTCTCTCTCTCCCTCTGAACCCTCTCTCATGGCTGCTTCCAAGCTTTTTTCTGCTTCTCTCCTGGTCTCCATGGTCACCCTCTTGGTCCTTTCGTCGGACAAGTGCCTCGCGTTGCAATGCGGGGTTTCCTATGAGACAATCACCGTCGTCAATGAGTTTCCTCACGATCCACAAGCCTTCACTCAGGTCAACCTTTCTTCTTCCTTTTTTCGTTGTTTGAATTAAGGTAAAATCTGATTCGTCAAAGTGGTGATAACTTGTGTAGCTTTAGTCCCTTCCAGCTGGGGCTTTTGTATGCACAGTTTGGTTCTTTGAGAGAGATGAATTCAACTTGATAGGGTAAAGTTGTTAGTAAGTTAATACATTCTGAAACTAATTAATGTGTATAGATCGAAAGTTTTTGGTGACCAAAAAGCAGCACATTAGAACCAAATTGAACATGATTGTCATCCTAGTAAATAGAGTTTATTAGAGTGCCTGTTTGGTTCCACATCCAACAGACAAAAATTAAATGCACGTACGTGACGTGAAAATCAGAAGCAAAAGCTAAGAATGTTTTCGTTGTATGTTTCACAAGTATATATTTCCAACAAGTTTTAAGTTTTTAAGAGTACGTTGAAAAGTTTGCTGTAAAAAAAGGAGTTTAAAGGCTTGTATTATCTTATTATTATGATAAACAAGTTTATTTTAGTCACTTCAAAATAACTTGAAGTTTAAGTGATTTTATTAATTTTTGCTTGCTAAAGAAACTTATTTTAAATACTTGTGGTATTTTTTCAAATCCTACATCAAGTAATATTTTTTAAATACTAGTTTTAATTTTTTATATTTTATATTTTATTCTTTTTTATCTTTAAAATATGCCTTAAATATATGATTTTAGTCTCTTAAATTTGAGACACTTTAATTCTAGTCTTCAAATTAAAAATATGTTTTACTAGTTCTTCAATTTGTAAATTGCAGGTTTTCAGTTCACCAAAATTTGAGAGACTAATTAAAAGAACATAATTTTAGTTTATATGAAGTTAAGAAATTAAAAATAATAAATTTTTAATTGAGAGACAAAAATAAAATAAAATAAAACTCAAATTGAGAAAATAGAAAAATGCAAGAAGTAACGTAAAGATACATAAATGAACAACCAATAGAAAAATGACTTTGTTTGTTTTGACTTTTGATTTCACAGCCTTGTTTACCCTGGGAATGATTGAATAAGCTCTAGCTCAGTTAATAATATCTTCATATTATTATATTATTATACAGTGATAAATTGTTAACAATAAATAATTATTATTGTAGATAATTATTGTTATTTCTTGGTTTCAATTATTGTAATTATCATTTATTATTCAGTTGTTATCTCCATCTATATGTGGAGTATGCTAGCTCCTTCATTGAATAAATCATATTCATTTATTCTCTCCATACTACTATATGATATCAGAAGTTTTAACTTAACAACAATCAGAAGTTTTAACTTAACAACAATCACATCGATCTTGTAAACCATGTCTTCCTCACCTAGATCCATCCAAGTTAATGACTCTCAATCAGTTGTAGTTCTAAATAATCATTCCTCTGCCAAACTAAATGGCACGAATTATCCTCCCTAGAAAGTCCAACTCAATGCCCTTCTAGTAGGCTTTGACCTAATTGGCTATGTTGACAGCACAAATCTGTGCCCAACCTCCAACCCTCATGGCTTCCAATATTGGAAGCGCTAGGATCAACTGATCCTTCATGCCATCGTCTCATTCGTTGATCAAAATGTGATCACATTACTTGGGAATATCCAGACTTCCAAGTAGGCATGAGACACTCTCAGCAAAAGGTATGCCAGCAAGACCCATGCCATAATCATGTATATGAAAGAATGCTTCACTTGTTTCACGAAAGGCTCTCGATCCATGACTGATTATCTCCATGGAATAAAATCTTTGACTGATGAATTAGCCATCACCAATGATCCACTGGACGATGCAGACCTTGTCATTCACACCTTAAATGGGCTAAGTGCTGAGTACAAGGAGGTTTCTACAGCTCTTCACACTCATGAAAAACCGATTGACTTTGAAGAGCTTCATGATCTTCTCTTGACTTTGAGAGTTATCTCAAGAGGGATGACAACAACAATGATACCTCATTTGTTGCCATTGCTCATGCAATACACAAGGGTAAGCAACCTTACCACAAAAGTCCTATAATGCAAATCATGGATCATCCTTCAACCGATCCACCTCTCCCAACTCCTCAAAAAAGGTGTTTTGTCAATACTCTAACAAACCTGTCCATACAACCAATGTGTGTTGGAAGCTTCATGGATATCTCTAAAGAAATCCAGAACCCTCCGCACATCATGCTTGCACAATGACTCAACATGTGCCCACTGATTGGATCGTGGATTCTGGTGCTATTCATCATATCAACAATGATCTAGATAATCTCCACATCACAAATTCATACCATGGCCAAGATAAACTCATTGTAGGAGATGGTATTGCTCTTCCCATAGCACATATTGATAACACAATTTTACACACTCACCACGTCTTTTTTGTGACAATGTTGGTGCAACTTATCTATGTGCAAACCATGTGCTTCACTAGCATATGAAGCATATATCTCATGACTATCATTTTGTTCACGAACAAGTCCAAGTAGGTCGACTTCAAGTGTCACATGTGTCAGCAAAAGATCAATCGACAGACATTATAACAAAACCGTTGGTTGCTACACATTTTTAGGTGCTAACAACCAAGATGAAGGTCATAAATGGTGATTTCATCTTGTGAGAGCGTATTGGATAAGCTCTAACTTAGTCTGATAATAATGTCTTCCTATTATTATGCAACATTGGATAAGCAGCTCTAGCTTAGTTTGTTAATAATATCTTCCTATTATTATAGAATGATAAATTGTTATCAATAGATAATTATTATTGTTAGTTTAACTGTAGATAATTATTATTGTTCCCAGTTTTAATTATTGTAATTGTCATTTATCATTCAATTATAATCTATCTGTATATGAAGTACGCTACTTCATTGAATAAATCAGATTCATTCATCCTTTCTATATTATTGTTTTTATTTTTCTTCTTCCTCTTATCAACAAAAGAGTTTTGAGTTTTATTTTATTTGTAGTTATTTTTTAATATTTTTTATATTATACTAGTTATTTTATCAATCTATTTTTCATGATTCTAATTTTTATTTGTTTATTTATTTATCTTTTTTGGTTGTTTTGTTTTACTTTTTGCAAGACCGAGATGTGCCAGTGAGTGGACAGATAATTTTGATGTTATGCTATGTACTTGATGGTTAATGGTTAATGTAAAATAAATATTCAGGAGTGATTGTAGATTTTGGCTTTTGGAATGACTTAAAGATAAAAAAAAAAAAATAAACATTCTAAAAAAAATGCAAGAAGTAACTTATAGATGCATAAATCAACAACAAAAATGACTTTGTTTCTGTTTTGATTTCAGGGCCTTCTTTATACTGGAAATGACACCTTATTTGAGTCAACTGGACTTTATGGGGAGGTAATATTGATCATGTTTTCCTACATTGCATTTTCTTTTGTTTTTTTTTTTTTTTACCTTATTTAATTACCTTTTTGCCTTACATTAATTTTTCCTTTTCACAGTAGTAGTGGGATGAGAAACTGTATTATTGAATATTGAATCAGTCACGACATCATTTATCTCAATTTGTTCATTTTGTTTATAAAATGATTATAAAATGTAGTTGAGGGTTATTCTTGGTAGTGATGCATGGGTTTCTTGCTGTTGGGACAAGAGTAAAGATCCTCTTTGTTTACGGGAAATTTTCAGTGTACAAGAGAAAAAGACACATATTTCTTGTAATGTATGTGTCTTTTAATTTCACTCCTATAAAGTATGTGTCCATCTCTTTTATACTGAAAATTTCCAGTAATTAATGGAGAGAGTCCCAATCCTTAGGACAAGGCTTTGCACATCTGATCCTCCCTATACCCTACAAATACGTACAATGATAGGAGACTTGTGCAGTGCCACCCTTTAATGGTCATAAGATTTGGTTGGGAATGAATAATGCTGTTATACATACACATATTTCAATATTTTCATTTATTTATAATAACTTCACGTGTTAAAAAATAGGATAATAATAATTTTTTTTATTTTGTGTTATAAAACAATGAAAAATATTCGATAATTTTGCTTATAATATTTAAAACCATTTTTAAGGTTTAAATAATTTTAATATTATTTAAAAACAAAAATTATTTTTATAAATTTTTGTTTAATGATCAAATATTTTAATTAAAAATAAAAATAATCTAATAATCAATTAAAATAAATAATTTGACAAAAAAACATAATTTTAAATTTCATAATAACAATTTTCTATTTGATTGTCGTGTGCGTGCGAAAGTGATAAAATTGGGGAAGAGTTTTCCAATTAAAGACAAAAAGGTAAGAAAAAATTTCAAATAAGTTAGAGAGGTTAAAATTGAGAAAACAAAAAAAACTAATAACTTATGAGTTATCTTATTTTTATACATTACTCGAAGTTGATTATACAAATAATTTGTAAGTAATTAAAATAAATTTCTATACCAAACAAATAAATCAGATCATTTATAAGTGTTTAGATTTTCAATTAGCTTATAAGCTTCAACTAAATGTCTTTAGTGAGGTACTCAAGGAGCTTATATAGCTTATAAGCTAGTTATTTAGTATTTAATATTTCTTATTTATAAATCAATTAAAATGGAAATCCAAAAGTTCCTATAAGGTCAAATCCTTTGTCTGGGATAAGACCAGTACACTTACTGGTTTATGAAAGTGTTTTCGAGCTTCTAAATATTGTAAAATTTATTCTATAAAACACGATTAGGTTTATTTTCTTATTACATTCTAATCTTGGTATTCCTAGACATACAATGAATAATTTTTTTATGTGAAATATTGGATTTAACCTTTCAATTATTTGTTGTTTCAGTCATCTGTCCGTAAAGTTGCTCTTTGTACTGGGAAGGTACACATAACTCATTTCTTGAACTCTTCCATATACTGATATACATGTTCTAATTCTCAGTTCATTTTGGATTTAAAAGTGTATTGTGCCTTTGACATAACAAAAGAATAATGATAATAAAAATACATACATGCCTTTCTCATAAAGAAAGGAACTTTATTTGATGTTTCAATTAGTATAAAAATATTTTAGTTTCATTAAGTTTTTTATACTTGGAATATAGATGATTTTTAGATTATTATCTAACATTTATTTTTTTTCAGTCAAATACTTGAAAAATTTTCAATTTCATTTTATTACCTTTTGTTAGTTGTCTTTGATTAAGAAATGACGTGGCAGACGGAGTGTCATGTCATCATATCTTATCACAGACACCTCATTTTCACATCATCACCTTCAATGACATGACACTGACGTGTTAATGATTGGGTGTGTTGACGTGACACTCTGTCTGCCATGTCATCACTTAACGGAAAACAATTAACGGAAGGTAGTGGAATGCAACTAAATTTTTTTTCAGGTATTTGACAAAAAATAAATTTTTAGGTAATAATCTGAAAACGATTTTTGCTGGTATGAAAAACTTATTTAAGCCAATTTGAAAAACAATTGTTTAGTTAACAAATGATAAGGAGAAGTTTCATCAAAGTAAATAATTTAATTTCAGATAAAATGATAAATGATAGATTTTATTATTTTATTCAAAATAAAAATAAAAATGATAGTTGTAAATTTAAGTTATGTTTAAAAGAAAATCTTATAAGTCAATAAGAAAAAATCGTTTCTCAAATACTTTTATTTGATTAAATATTTGTAAACTTGTAAAAAAAAAATAAAAATTAATTAAAATAACTTGATGAATATATATGTAATTTACTTTTATATAGACTTAAGAAACTTTATCCTATTTATTTTTTAAGATAATTCCTTATTCTAAATAAAAAATACATTAAATTAATAAGATATTTTTTATTTGTAGGAATAAAAAATAGTATTTAAAATTTACAATAATTCACCTATTAATTTATCATGTTTAATCAACTGAACTAAATTAATAATATAGTATTAAAGGTGAAATTAAAGAGATAAGATACGTACATTTAATATATGAACAAAGTCAAAAGAGAACCCAACAAGATCAAATGGTGTAATATATTTTGGGTCGAGAGAATAGTGATGAAAAAGTGATAGAAAACATAACATGTTACATATGTATATTGGTTATAGACCGCAAAACACCAATTATGTATGATTTAAATAAGTTTTTCATGTCATATATTAAATAAGTTTTTCATACATGAAAAATAAATCGTTTTCATATTACTATCTAAAAGTTCATTTTTTTTTGTCAAACACCTACCTAAATTTTTTTTTCAATAGTTTCATTTTACTATTTGCTATTAGTTGTCTTTCGTTAAGTGATGACATGACAAATGAAGTGACACATCATCACACCCGATCATTGACATGTCAATGCCACATAATTGAGAGTGATGACGTGTCTATGACAAGACGTGATGACGCAACACTTTGTCTGTCACATCATCACTTAACGGAAGACGACTAATGACAGATAGTAAACTGAAACTGAAATTTTTTCCAGATACTTAATTGAAAAAAATGAATGTTAGGTAGTAATATGAAAATGACCTATATTACAAGTATGAAAAAAATTAATAAAATCAAATATTTTTTATTGTCCATATCAATCTGACATGCTTATTATGTTTGATTGATTCTTGGACAGTGTTGAAGTTAATGTAAATTTTGTAATTATTTGTGCCACATGCAGGTTGACATTATTCACAAGATGGATGATTCTTATTTTGGGGAAGGTTTAACTCTCCTCAATAGCAGGTGTGAAAGGCAAATTACGTTGCATTTGGTCTTACTTTTTTTGTTGCTTGCTAAACTTAAAACAATGGTTCTATTGCCAATGTATGAGGAGATGGAATAGAAAGGGAAAAATGTCCACATTTTTTAAGAAAGACAGGACTTTGTCATTAATCGTTTGACATATATTTCGTTATTGTACCTTCTAAGTAGCTTCAATAAAAACACAAAATAAAAGCAACGGTACAATTTCTATAAAACCGCTTGGAAATTGAGATCTTTTTGGAGCTACCTATTGAATTGTGTTGAAACTAAGGGTTTAAAACACAATTTTTTTATTGCTTGCTAGTTGCTACTAAATGTCAAAAGCTGATCACATTCCCATTAGCACTGGGCCTTGCAGGAGTAATATACAACGTGGTTGTGCTGTGCTTTCATGTTGTTTGATTTTGTTATGATAATCCTCCCTCCGTCCCAAAATAACTAATGTTTAAGTTTTTTTTCATATAGACCAATAAAGCTAGCATCCCAAGAGAATTAACATTTACTAACAGACAATTTACTAAAACATCCCTGTTCTCTCTCTGAATTGTAATAAATGTAATATTAAATCTTCCAAAACAACATTATTTATTACATGACAAAATTATAATAAATGTTTCAACATCTTATATATTGAAAAATGAGAACATCGGTCGATTTGAAATTTTTTTTCAAAGGTTAAAATTACAGTCGTTCTGGATGAAGGGAGTACTTAAATAATTGACTTTGTCGTTCTGCAGTGTTACAATTTTATCCCATTGCTTCTGGATGTTGCAGGGGATGCTTACTTTATTTCTACTAAGAAATAATGTATTCTTATTGGCTTAAACACTCGTGATTAAGACATTAATCATTAAGTTATTTTCACGCTGACATTTGATGTTTGGATTTATTCTAATACATTTTTCCGTTGCACTTTATGTAGGCTCTTCCAAGTAACTTGGTTGCGGACAAATGGTTTCATATATGACCCAAAACATTTAAGCCAAGTTTGTTGCTTTACCTTCCCACTCGTTTAATCTTTTGTCTTTGTCATGGTTTGAGTGATTTGTACTGATTTGATTCAACGAGATTTGCAATATGTCTTTTGACTCTTTTCTACTTTGTGTAATTATATAAATATATTCTCCTAAAGTTTATAGTAAAATCTATTAATCTTATATTTTTTTTCATTTTAATTTTTAATTTTATTGATAACTTAAACTAGAGGTCGAGCCCTGGCGTGGCTCAGCAATAAAGTTGCGCCATGGTGTCCCGTTTGTCATAGGTTAGAATCTAAAAATAGTCTCTTGACATATGCAAGGATAAAACAATGATCCTCCCCCATACCTTCGTATAGCGAGGAGTTAGTTTTTAATATCTTAAAACTAATCTGCATCTTGGCAGCTACAACTTTAAGATTTTTTAAACATTGATGCTAGAAGTTAAAAGTTCAATTGCATGGTAGTGTAAGTGATTTCAGTTGATATATCTGATTAAAAATTAGAGGTAGACAATGTATGTTATAACTTGGAGGATTCCTGTCATTTAAACAAGTTGAATGTTCATAAAAGCTGGTTGTATGTAATGTCAGCACTAGCAGTGTGTTATATTACTATATATGGTCCCCATGGTAGTGTTTACATGGAATGGTTTTGCAAACATCAATCTTGTTTTTATTGTTTCATACTTTTTCCTGAGATGTCATCAGTGATGTGAGGTGAAATCCCCAAAGTGCCTGTTAACATAGCCACCTAGATCTCAAACAGCTTACTTTTAGAATTTCTGTAGATTGGGACATTTAATCATGATATGAATGATGGTTGGGGTCTGGCAACTGATGGAAAAGTCTTGTTTGGAAGTGATGGCAGTTCAACATTGTATCAAATGATTCAAACTGATCCTCAGACATTTAAAGGTTTGCCAATTGCCTGTCAATGAAGTTCCATTCCTTTCCTTTCACCATTTTTTCCCAAACTTTTTTGGGTCCAGTTTTCTAACTTGACAATACTTTGTTTAGTTAATGTGTATGCCTTGCATTTTAGTGGAATTTACATTGCCCTATTTTCTGTAGCTGTATCAAAACAAGTTGTCTACTATAAGGGTCATGAAGTACACAATCTCAATGAATTGGAATACATAAATGGTGAAGTTTGGGCAAATGTTTTACCGGTATGCCTCTGTGTGATTACTGATTAACTATGATTTCTGTTAGAGAAAATATATCTCTTTCCCTTAAATTCTAATTTTAGCCATGTATGGATGTATGATGTCTTTGGTCCAAGGTTCTCTGTTTGGCTAGATTTTCATTGAGGTTGATATTTCTTTGTGTAGACTGACTGCATTGTAAGAATCTCTCCGAGTGATGGCAGTGTTCTTGGATGGATTCTCCTCCAAGATTTAAAGTAATGCTTTTGTTTATGTTAATGATATAATAAATGAAGTAAATCCCAAGTTGGTTCTCAAAGATTAGCAAACATCAACTTGGTCCTTGATGATTTTCAGTCATCATGACATCAGTTTTGTGCTACTAAACGGTGACTTTTAGATTATTTTGATGCCAACAAATTTATCATTCAAGGACCACATTGATTAATAATCTTTTGAAGACCAAATTGAGGATTTACTCTATATTTATTATTTAGTACATTTGTCCATTTTTGTTAATGTTACATTTAATCTATCATACGCAGGAAAGAACTTGTTGAAGCAGGGGCGATTAGTGTAAGGACCCTGAACCTTTTGATATCTAGAGATAAGATTAGTGTATATATGTTGCATTTTTATGTGCTGCTATAATTTAAAAACAGGGACATATACAAACAAAATGCTTTAAACTTTGAACCATCACTCATTCCTGTTTCGAGATAAGTCATTAAAAGTTTTTGTCACACTTATGTGTTGATCTTTTATATTTTAGGAAGATAATATTTTGAATGGGATAGCATGGGATGGTGAGCAAAAGCGTATCTTCGGTAAGTCCCGGTCTTCTAATTTTTTAAATTGTCAATTTTCAATTTGTTATTCAATCATATATTATTTCCTTTTCACTCATCTGAGACCTTTTCTTTTGTAAGTTGTAATTAGGCATGATATTTGGTTATAATAATTAATAAAGGTCAGAATGGAAGTGATTTGACTGTAGAATCCAACAAATATTAGTGTGTTTGAATTTTCAGTTAAAAATGTTTCAAACCATCATTTTGTAGTAACCAATTGAAAGAGAAATGTCATCATCACTTTCATTTAAACCTATCTTTTGCTACCAGCTGAAATTTATGCGGGTTCTTTTTTATTTTTAAGTCTTAAATATATAACTGTAATCTCTCTATCTTTTGTCAAATCCACATTTTGGTCATCCTATCTTAAAATAGTGATATGTATAAGATTACAAAGTTCAACAAATCTATATTATATTTAAAAGAAATTCTCAACATTTTTACCATGCAAACTACAACCTTTGTCATGTGAATTTTAACTGTGATATTTAACCGGAGCTATCACATACTTTTTTTTAATTGTAACAGTATTACATCTAGGAATTCCCTAATAAGCATCAATAAAGTGAAAGATAATGTTTTTGCTTTTTCTCTTTTTTCCATTTACAACTCAAATAAGTTTATGGAACATATGTCTTGCTTGCAGTGACCGGAAAACTGTGGCCAAAGCTGTATGAAATCAAGGTTTCACCAATAAAGGAACCAATTGAAGAAGGGACCATTGAGCAACTTTGCTTGCCTGAGCCTTATGTACCTCCATCGAACCTTGTGCTGGCTGACCCAGCCCAAAGGGAATGAGGTGAAGCTAAATAGGAAATTATGGGCACGAGTATAGACTCAAAAAGAAAGTCCAAGACACCTTACTATAGTTGAAGGACTTTATCTTATATTGGGTTTAGAATAAATGTCATTAGATCTTTTTTCTTGTTTTCCTAAAATTGTGATGTTGATGCATGGATGGCTCTCGTTCATTTGCTTGAAGCCCTTCGGGATATTTAATCGTTTTGTCATTAAGATTCAACAATGAAAGTTTTGAATTTTTGTGTGTTTATTTTATTTTACTCCCCTTTCCTCTTGCCCTAAAACTGGACTAAACCACATCAACATGAAACTTTTTTTTTCGACTGAATAATACTTATCTCATCTCATTAATCATCAAATTCTCCACACAAAGTATTGCATGATAAAAAAACATAGAGACTAAGATGAAATAGGGCCAACCTTACTGATTGATAAGCAATTCCATTAGCTTGTCTTTTTACAAATCCTAACTCAAAGGATGAAGTTTGACTCATTAATTCCTTACATTCATTAACTAAGTTTCCTCCCTCTGAGATGTCAATCGGTGGGATCTGATACTATCAACCACAAGCTTACAATCAGTTTCAAAAATAATGTTACTTAGTTTCATATCTACAGCTTACTTCAAACCTACCAAGAGACTCCAAGCTTCCCCTTCATAGACTTGCATACATTGCTCCCTCCATGTTGTTCTGGCCACCATAAGATGTCCTTGGTCATCCCTGATTATCATCCCCACACCTGTTTTGTTTTGATAATCAAAGAAACTTCCATCAATATTACACTTCCAGAATCCCACAGCTGGTTTTTGCCATTGCATATGCTTATTCTATAGAGTTTCAAGCCAAAAGATAAGGTGCATCCACATTGAGAATTGAATTTTTATCACTAAAGTTTAGGTGGCTTAAATCCAAAGTGAAAGATTGCATTTTACTAAATGAACTTTAGTTGAATTGATGCATTGGAAGTTGTTTTTTGTTTCGATTTTCAAGAGAGCTTATTTATTATAGTTGGTGACGATCTTCACTGTAAATAGAGAACAAAATTAGTGGAGAAACACAACACATGAAGAGAGAGTGTGTGAGAAGAGAGATTGTGAAACAAAGTCACTTTGTTGAGAGAAAAGTGTCTTTGTGTGAGAGGATTATCATTTCTTGTAACCATTGAGTGAGATACTTAGGTTTGTAGAGTAATACACTATTTGAGGTGGGTTACAATCTTGTAATCATTTTTGTGATAGTGAAATACTTTGAGTCGGTTCTGTGGATGTAGACAAGAGGTGTCGAACCACGTTAAATTCTTGCGTTTGTTATTAGTTTTCCTATAATATAATCTTTGTTGTGTTCTCACGATCTTTTGTGGGATAGATAACTTTATTTGTGGGAGCGTTGATTATCCAACACATTCATTTTGTTCCCTGCTAGAGGCATAGATCCCTTTGAGTTGACATTTTTTCAGCTTTTGTAAAATTCATCACTTCTCATCACTAATTGATCCGAGAACTAGATTTTATTCTAGAGTTTTTTGTTTCATCCCCTCTAGATCCCCCACAACACCATTGCCATTCGATTGAATTGCTCCTACTGCGAGCATGCAAGTAGCGAAAAAATCATCCCTGAACATGATTCTGCCAGCACAATATTTCTCTGTATAACTTGGCTCAAGCACTACTAGAAATCACAGATTTTACATCGGTCGAAAATGACATGCAAGGACAAATAATTGAACACTGAACACCCCTCGAATTGAGGTTTGCACGAGTAGGGATATGTGACACCCTCTACCCCTCACATATATATTAATAAAGGAATAAAAATTCAAATATTAATTAAAAGTATTTTTAAAACATTTTTAAATACAAGCTTTTCAAATGGGTAAAAGGCTCACATTCACTTTCTTCTACATCATATTCAAACTTGTCCAAATAAATAATAAAGTCATCTCGACTCAAAGAAAGTCATATAAGTCTCATACAATTAATATAGAACCTATATCCTAATGTCACATCCTATCAGAGCGTGGTGTTCCCGTGTCCTCTAGCATGAGGTTCTTCATAGTCATCCACCTATTCATCTGCTCCCCCGAACACAAGTTCAAGATCATCACAGGATCCAAACACAACAACACACAGGGAGTGAGTTATCACATTCCTAGCTAATAGAGAAACAAGATAATTAAATATACATATTATATAAATGAGATACCACTTGCTTAAACATAGCTCACGTAACTTCACCACTTCGTCATTCAAAATTCACTTTTCAATTATCAATCACATTACACAAGAATCCCACACTTCGATCAAGATATAATAGCACATCAATTAGCAAGCATATGCAATAGTTATGCTAAGACTCAATTCTATATGCAATGTGGTACCATGTCAGTGAAAAACCACCCTGGGGCGCTTAGGAGTACATAACAAGACACACCACACAATGGGTTTGTCAGGTCACTCTCACTAAGTAAGATCATAGGGAGACCAGTCAGGGTCACGATGTTTTGCGAGAATGCTCCAACCATATGAGATCAGCATAGGCTTAAAGGAGCACTCAAACCCGGTGACCCCCAAGGCCTACACTCCGAAGAGTCCGTCAGGGCCTCTCCCTCCTGATTCAGGTCCAACCCCTAAAATAATTTTTTTTACATGCAGAAGACACTGCTCATGAATTATACAATACCCACAACCTATACTCGTGTTTTAAACACGTTCAACACAATTGCGCTACGATTTAACACTGATTCCTAAATAGGAAACCTACATTTTCTCTTTAACACTGCGCATCAACGCTTTTCTCAAGATAACGCTGGTCGGGTATTGTACAATTCATAGCTTACAATACAATTAATTTCACATCAAGTGTTAACTACACACTTATCCACAACTAGAACTCATTCACAATTTCACATCTCATAGTGTCACAATCCACCATCACATGTTTACACGTATCTCACAAATTAACATATGTTCAACTTTACACTTATACTCAATCTCAATAACAATATTATAATCTCAAAGCAACATGTTATTCAACAATTCATCACATACTCACAATTTGAATTATCATTTCATATCCTCAATATAACAATTTATATAAAAGACTATCACAACATGAGGACTAAAATCCCTCAAATAATATTACACAATTATATCCAAATCATAGGTCCAAATATACAAATATCAAGAGCACAATTTATCAAGCAATTTTCATCAGGACATCAATATTTTATTTATAATCATAAAGGAAAAATTGCAATTTAACAAACATCCCAAAATAAAATCCCAATTTAATCCTCTAAGGATCCCTACACATGTTCTCACTAATCCCCAACTGTGAATAACTCATCCCTTACCTCTAAGCGGGCTCACGTGTCTTCAGCCAGCGATAGCAACATCTCTAGCGGTTCCCGGAAATTCTTTCAATTATTCATCCGACTGCTCCGATAGAATTCCCAAACGTCAGAGAGACGGAGAAGAGATTGAAACCTCCACTTGTACTGTCTTCATACGATTCCTTTTTCTCCCTCCACGAATATTATCTCGCAAATCCCAACGGTGGAAGCGTGCGGAATTGAATTTCGAACAACATATCCAAATTTCACAATAATCCAACGGTTAACGAAACCGGGATCGTAGTTTTACCAAGACAGCTCTGGGTTTCTGCGGGAAAGAAAAAGGCTACAATGCGAAGGGTTTTTCTCTTAGTTCAGACATGATATCAAAATTCCCAACGGTGAGAATGCTCGAAATTGTGTTGCGAACATGATACTCAAATTTCACGACGATCCAACGGTGAACGGGTTCGAGATCGTCGTTTTTCTGAGACTGGTTTGGTGGGCTGCGGGAAAAAGAAAGAGTTTTGAGAGGAGAAGGGGAAAAACGAAAATGAGGCCAAAAGGAGACAGCTGACTTAACATAACTATTTATACCTAGGGTACTCAGCCTATTATTTGCTCTATATTTATTTATTTATTTATTTATTACTAAAAATCTTTTTAAATTTATTTACGAAAAATTGGGATGTTACAGGATACACCCTCTGCAGATCCTCCAAAGTAAATTCTTAACTCTTGGAGGTATTTTTGCATTCCATATCTGCTTCCAATCTCCAGGTACCTTAACATTCCCATTGACTATAGCTTCCTTCATGATAGTTTTATACGCACTCCTAACAGCATATACACCATTTGGAGTGTATTCCCAAATTCTCATATCTTCATGTGAGGTATTCAGTAATGGGATCCTCGCTATAGCATTGACATCTTCTTGATAAAAAATTTGGCTCACCATCTCCATATTCCAGCAAGCATGCTCGTGATTAATGATGTCACCCGTCCTTAAATTCTCTAAATCCTCAATAACATGAGTTTTGATATAGTCATTTCCTTTTTCCCGCAGTCATGGTTATCCCCAAACCTTCACCTTTGCTCCATCTCCTAACTTCCATCTCACACCCTCTCTTAACACCATTTTAGAAGAAAAAATGTTCCCCCCCAAGTAAACGATGGGTTATTAAGGAATAAGTTCAATTACCGAGTCACACGACGTTACATATATAATTGAAACTGAAGCCCTTGGGGTTAGGTTACACAATGTATATCAAATAAATAATAAAAGATAGTAGTAAATCATTTGAAACGACGAGGGAGTGTAAAAAACTCTTTAAATTGAGCATAACTATTCAATAATCAATATATACTCCAAGTGTTATCATGGTAGCCTCCAAGTGAATCCCTCTTTCCTAGTGTAGATTTTCCTTCCATGCCTTTCTATTAAAGACTGTGAACTTTCTTCTATGGGGCGTGTACACATTCAAGACACATCTTCTCACTAATGCAGATATCGCGATCATAGCAGTACATACATACATGTTTAGCAGTTAAGCACACATAAACATGTAAAAATGATAAGCATAGGAGTACGTGCACAATATGAACATACTTCATACCAATAGGCAACATAATAATCCTAACATTCACAACAAATACATATTACTAATTGATTCTAATTTTTTTATATTTATTTTTTTTCTTAAAATATTTTTTAAATTTTCTTTTTACTCTTTTCTATATATGATAATATTTTATTATATATATTTTTTCTCTTCTCACACTCATAAAATAGTGTTTTATTATTTTTTTAAACTTTTTTCTTTACATAAGATGGAATTTTCTTATTTTTACTCTTTTACTACATAAAATATTGATAATGATAAGCACTAATTTTATTTTCATTATTATTATTTAGATATTTTTATATTATGCAACTTAATTACTTTAATCATTCTACTAGTACTATTTATAATATTTATTTTTATTATTTTGACGTTATACTTTAAGATATTGATGGATGATAATTTTATTTTGTTTATTATTATTTAAATATTTTTATATTTCAATATTTATTTCAATCATGCCACTAACATAATGAAAATATGATATCTCAAAAGTATGCTATTTTTATTCTAAAAAAAATGATATAATGAGGGTGATAAAAAAATTTTACATAATCATTTAATCATGTATTATAAATTTGTAATTAAAATTGGACGATTTTACAAGAGTGTGCATAACCTTCCTTCTCTTATTTTATTTTCAATTGAACTTTGAACAAATTAACCTTTGTCCATCTACCTCTTCTATCTTAATCCAGTCTTGTATCAAGATATAGCATGTTGTACATTTTGGATGAATATATTGATGTAAGTGATATAAACGGTAGGGGAAAAGATGGTTTCCACTATTCTCGTGGGTTAGTTAGCACTTGGTACCAGAAATATTTGAAAAACTTGAAACCAAAGTAACTTTTTCTAATATTTTCCATGAGCCAAAACCCAATGTTGACAAAGTAAACGTAGCGTCAATTTTGAAAATGAAAAAGTTGTACACTATATAAATAAGAAAAAAATTCATAAAACTAAATCTTAAGATTTTGGATAAAAGATTGGTGTCAGATTCATTTATATAGTTACTCATAACATTATTGGTATAAATCTTCTTGATGTTTACCTCCCTTAATTTCACAACACACATAATTCTTCTCTTCCCATGCCTTTCAATACATCATCACAGAAATGAAGGTCTCAATATCAACCCCATTCTTTGGCATCCCATTATGGGTTTTGCTAATAGTAGCTTCAATAATTGTTGTGACATGTGTCATTTTGTGCTTTTGCTTCATATGCCACCATTGTAAAAAACCATACAAACCCCGTTTTTCTTTGCCCAAATCAATAGCACGCAAGCATAACAGTGGTTATTTTAGCACTTCCTCCCTTGACAAGCAGTTACTATCAGAATCAGGGAACGTCTCAGAACATGTGATGAACTTTGAGAAGTTGTCAAAAGGTCATAATCATGATGAGTTGGTCAGTACAAAAGATGGATATTTGAAAGGTTTGGAATCTTGTGGTAAGTTATGTTTTGTAGTCAATGGTATGAGTAAGGGATGTTTCTTTAGCCTGAAGGAGATAAAGGATGTTACTGCCAAAATCTTGAATTGCCTTTTCCTAGAATTATGCTATCAGATTACATATTTCCTAATATAACAAAGTCAAAGATATATACAAATCATCTAAACAACCTTCCTAAAATAACTCCCAAATCATATCTCAATCTTTGCTGATATGATTGGATACCACAGATAAATATAGCAACAATATATACATTAGCGTATCCTCATATTACCCCTCCTCAAGGTGGCACATGCAAGTTTTGGATGCCTAACTTGCTTAACAAGAACAAAAATTGCTTTGTCCCAAGAGCTTTGGTGAATATATCAGCAAGCTGAGTACGACTAGGAACATAAAACGGCTGGATAGTATTCTTAAGAACCTCATCCCGTACAAAATGACAATCAACCTCAATGTGCTTTGTTCGTTCGTGAAAAACCGGGTTCTTAGCGATGTGAAGAGCTGCTTGGTTATCGCAATAGAGTTGAATTGGTTGAGGGTGAAGCACACCAAGACTAGATAAAATAGCTTTCAGCCACGTCAATTCACATATGGTGTTAGCCATGGAGTGGTATTCCGCTTCGGTAGAGGATCGGGAAATCGTATGTTGCTTTTTGGTCTTCCATGAAATAGGCGAGTGACCAAGAGAGATGTACCATCCTGTAAGTGATCTACGAGTAAGTGGACAACCAGCCCAATCCGAGTCACACCACCCATACAATTTCAGATCATTGTCGCTGCGCAAGAGAATACCTTGGTCGGGGTTCCCTTTCAAGTATCGAACCACACGCAAGGCAGCATGCCAATGTTCTTCACGAGGTTGTTGCATAAATTGAGATAGAGTATGGACACAGTAAGAGAGTTCAGGCCTAGTGAAACACAAGTAGATGAGTCGCCCAAAAAGTCGGCGATAATGACCAGGATCAGAGAACAACGGACCCTCAGCCAATGCTAACCGATGATTTTCTTCAAGAGGAATAGACATTGGTTTGGCTCCAAGTAACCCAGTCTCAAGAATAATATCCGTGGCGTATTTTCTTTGACACAAGTAAATTCCTTTGGGTGAGCGAGCAACTTCCACTCCAAGAAAATATTTCAATCTTCCCAAATCCTTCATATGAAAGCATATATGAAGATAAAGCTTAAACCGAAGAATAGCTTCAGAATCATTACCTGAAACAATAAGATCATCCATGTAAACTAGCACCACAAGATGGACAGTTGTAGTCCGTAAAGTGAAGAGGGAATAGTCAGAGCAAGATTGACGAAATCCATAATTCTTCAATGCAGTAGAAAGCTTAGCAAACCAGCACCTTGGAGCTTGCCTCAAACCATAGAGTGATTTACGAAGTTTGCATACCATTCCTTTGTGTTCTGTCATGAAACCGAGAGGTAGTTTCATGTACACATCTTCTTGAAGGTCACCATGTAAGAAAGCATTGTGAACATCCATTTGATGAAGTTCCCATGCTTTAGCAGCCGCCACAGCCAACACTGTATGAACAGTAACCATTTTTGCCACTGGAGCAAAAGTTTGAGTGTAGTCTAGCCCTTCAACTTGGTGATTTCCCAAAATGACTAGCCTTGCTTTGAATCTCTCAATGGTTCCATCTGAGTGATACTTGATTTTGTAAATCCACTTGCAACCAAGAGCTTTCTTCTTTGGAGGCAAGGTAGTAATGGTCCATGTACCGTTATTTTGTAGTGCCTCAATTTCACTTGCCATGGCTTCTCGCCAGCGTTCATCTTGTACGGCCTCTGAAAAATGCATCGATTCTCGACCTGCACTTACTGCTGCAAGAAACTGACGATGCTGATGTGAAAATCTATCACAATTTACATAGTGAGCTATAGGATAACGCGCACCTGAATCATGTGATGAAGCGGAGGAACAGGTAGATGGGCTCAACTTGATCATGGTGTTGGTCACATAATCACTTAACTTCACAGACGGTCGCTTGATCCGATGACCTTTTCCAAGTGGAGAGGTGGGAGGAAAGTTGCTTCTTGTTTCCGGTCCTTCACTACTACATTGTACAACATCTATGCAATTTTGTTTTTCTAGTGGTGGTGCAAAGCTTTGGGGTTCATTGCTTGCTTCACTAGCACCCCCCCTGACGTCAGCATTTGTGTCATTATCATGGCCATTTTCAACCATACATTCCTCATCCATACATGGATTAATGAGGGGCACCAGTGATGTTGGAGAAGGATTATTGATTGATTCTTCAAATGGGAATTCTGTTTCAACAAATTTTACATCTCGTGAGACAAAGAAGACCTCTCTCTCTAAATCATATAATTTCCATCCCCTTTGACCATATGGATAGCCAACAAAAATGCACTTACGGCTTCTACTATCAAATTTGTCTCCCTTTCTATCTTGATTGTGTGCATAGCAAAGCGAACCAAACACACGCAAGTGGTCATAGGAAGGAGGGGTTCGATGGACGAGTTCATATGGAGTTTTTCCATCAAGGATGGGCGATGGTGTCAAATTAATCAAGTAACCTGCGGTTAAAATGCACTCACCCCAAAAGCGAATTGGAAGTCTCCCTTGAAATCTTAGAGCCCGTGCTACATTTAAAATATGTCTATGTTTCCGCTCGACTTTTTCATTCTATTGCGGAGTGCCAGTACATGATTTTTGATGGAGAATGCCATGTTCAAGAAAGTATTGTTTCAAACAAGTGAATTCGGTTCCATTATCACTTCTAATCACTTTAACGTGTTTATCAAATTGTCGTTCAATTAGAGCAAATAAATTTATCATTGTTTGAGACACTTCCCTCTTTTCACTCAACAAATATATCCAAACAGAACGGGAATAATCATCTACTAATGTTAAAAAATAGGATGCACCACATGATGAAGGAGTTCTATAAGGACCCCATAGATCACAATGTATTAAATAAATGCCTGATGCACGATAAGTACTCAAGGGAAATTTTTCTCTTGTCTGCTTTGCTCTTTCACATATTTCACAGACTTTATTCGAATGCTTACCACTACTAGTTACATTAGGGATCAATTTAACAACCTTAAAGGATGGATGCCCCATGCGTTTGTGCAAGATATCAAGGTCATATTTTGTATTGGTATGATAAGCCTTGGAATTTCGAACACCATGATACAGATAAAGCCCATCTTTCCGCTCACCCGCTCCAATCAGCGTCTTCAAAGTGCGGTCCTGCATGACACATAATTTTTTTGTAAATTGGACTACACAATCTATTTCATCAATCATTTGTGACACAGAGATAAGATTGCATTGTAATTTTGGTACATAAAGGACATTTTCAAGTTTGAGACCCCCATCAAGAATTACCGTCCCTTATTTGGTGGCAATTACTTTTTCTCCATCAGGCAATCCCACCGGACATCCTCGTATTGTTCTTTGTTGACATAAATTCTTTAAATACCCTGTCATATGGTTAGAAGCACCAGTGTCTATTATCCACAAATTATCAGGATGCTTACCAGTCATTTTCTCAATCTCATCTGTCTTACGGTTGTTCAGCATCTCAACAAGAGTTTGCCACTGTTCGTTGCTTAAACCAGGCAGCTCAGATTTCTCAACGTGTGTTGTGTTAGCTCGGGCCATGCCTCCTCTGCCACGTCCAGCTGAAGTCCAATTTCGTTGCTGATTTTTGCCACTAGATCCGCCTTCACTTCGTGGGCGATCACCCCACCAGTCAGGATATCCGACGACTTGGAAGCAGTTCTTATCATCATGTCCTGCTTTCCTACAAATAGAACACACCATCGATTTGTCTTTGATTTCTCTTCTCCACTTACTTTTATGTCCTGCTTGTACTGCAAGACCCATGACTGCTCCTCTCTCTTCCTTTGTTCTGCTAATTGTTCTCACCCTTTCTTCTTGCACTAGAATTGCGTATACTCGATTTAATGAAGGTAGAGGATCGGCAACTAATATGTTAGACCGCACAGTACCATAACTCGCATCATCCAAGCCCATCAAGAACTGATGAACCTGCTCTTCCTCTCTTCGTTTTTCGAGTTTGGACGCAATATCACATTTGCATCCTCCACATGAACATCGAGGGATCTGCTCATAATTCGCGAGCTCATCCCAAAGTGTCTTTAATTTTCCATAGTAGGAAACCATGATCATCCCTTGTTGCTTACAATCAGCTAATTTCGCTTTCAGCTGTTGGATTCTCGGACCATTTACAACTGAAAAACGATCTCGAATGTCCTCCCACAAATCTTTTGCGTTTTCCGCATATGTCACGGTTGAACGCTGGGTAGGTTCAATGACATTAAATATCCACGACACAAGCATGGATTGAACAGTCCACCAATCTTCCATTTCTGGTGAGCCATCGTCAGGCTGTTCATAGGTTCCATCGATGAAGCCCCACTTTCTCCGGGCACGCAACGAGATTTTCATTGCTCGGGCCCATTCTTCATAATTCTCACCCCGCAGATGCACTTGTGTGATCAAGTTCCCAGGGTTGTCGTTTGAGTTTAGATCATAAGGAGAAGGTGTTTTCTTGGTACCATCGGTATGAGGCTTTTTATTTTCTGCCATGGCTCTGATACCATGCCAAAATCTTGAATTGCCTTTTCCTAGAATTATGCTATCAGATTACATATTTCCTAATATAACAAAGTCAAAGATATATACAAATCATCTAATCAACCTTCCTAAAATAACTCTCAAATCATATCTCAATCTTTGCTGATATGATTGGATACCACACAGATAAATATAGCAACAATATATACATTAGCGTATCCTCATATTAGTTACTAATGGATTTGCTAAAGAAAATGTGATTGGAAGTGGGAATAATGGGATTGTTTATCTTGGTCTGTTGCCAAATAATAGACAGGTTACAGTGAAGAGGCTAGCCTGTGACAGGTACACGTATAGAAAATTGTTACTTAAATTCCTATTCAATTCAACTTCCTAATGTTTACCAATATATATTGATATGAAAAAATACTTAAAGAAGTCTATTATATTCTTCTCAAATTCATCATAGCATATATTAAAATACTTAAAAATAATACTAATAATGTGCTTCCTTTCTCAGGATGTCAGTATCTGATATGTAGAAAATGAAAGTCTCCATCACTAGCTTCACGAATTTCCTGTGCTGATCAGCCCTCTAACATAGGATATAAGAATGAACATTATCCATGGTGTAGCAAAAGGGTGAGAATTAGATGTCAAAATATGCATTCCAATTTTATCTACAAAAAAATGTTGCTACATTATCTAAAGACAAAGTACTTATGCAGACTGGCGTACCTTCATGAAGAAGTTAAACCAAAGATTCTCTCCATGGCAGCATAAAATCTAGCAATATTTTGATGGACCACCAATGGAATCCAAAAATATCTGATATTGGCCTTGTTAAGTGCTATGACCCTGTGGTTAGAAGCTAGAATTCGAGGATCTAGCACCTCCAAGAAGAAAGGTAAAAGAAGGGAAATTTCGTATTATTGATCTGCTCTCTTAGAATTACATCAATTTCAATTTATAAGCTTTCTATTCTATTCTAGAATTGTGTAATTCTAACAGAATTTGGCATATGTGCCTTGGAGGAATTTTGCAAAACGATATGGATAATGCTAGTAGAGAGCGTCTCTAACGGTCGAAGATCCTGAAAGATTCTTTGCTGACAATGTTGTTGCTGACAATGTTGCTGACTCACTCATTTTGCCACGTAATCCTTCAGGTATCGTGGTCTCTGGTTTTTCCTCTTTGACCCTGTTCCATACTCTTTGACCCCTGCTTCTGATGATTCTTTGTTCATAACATCCCTGCAGGCTTCCAAAACAACCTTGTCCTCAAGGTTGTAATCATGCTTGAGAGTATCCCAAGATTCCCACGATGAGTCTTCTGGAAGCAAACTTGCCCACTGCACGAGAACCATCAATTGTCGTCCCATAGATGAAGTTTCCCATTTAGTATCTAATATCACTAATGGAGTGATGCATGGTTGATTATCCTCAGATAAAATGGGTAATGTGATGGGGTTGTCTTCAACTGAGGGATGATAGGGTTTCAACAGGGAACAATGGAAGACCGAATGTATTTATGATCCTGTTGGTAATTGGAGTTGATAAGCAACCTTTCCTATCTTCTTAATAACTGAAAATGGCCCATAGAACCTCTTCGCTAGCTTCGAGTGAGCACCCCCTGAAATGGATGTCTGTCGGCGAGGTCTTAATTTGACTAAGACCTGATCTCCCTCCTTGTAACTCACATCGCGACGTTGTCGGTCCGCAATCTCCTTCATATGTTGTTGTGCTTCAGAGAGTTTCTTCACAAGGCTGGTAATCATTATATCATGTTGAGTGAGCCATTCATCCACAGCCTCTACCTTCGATGCTCCTTCGAGGTATTGGGGAAAACATGGTGGCTTCTTGCCGAAGGTGATTTCGTAAGGCGACATGCTCGTGGCCGAGAGGGTCAAGGTATTATAAGACCACTCAGCCCACATCAGAAAACAGCCCCAAGAAGAAGGTTTCTGATGTACGAAGGCCCTTAAATACTGCTCCACAACTCTATTCATGGCCTCGGTCTGACCATCAGACTGGGGGTGATAAGCGGAGCTCATGCAGAGCTTGGTGCCGCTTAATTTGAACAATTCCTGCCAGAAATGACTTAAAAATAGTGGGTCCCGATCAGATACAAGGCTTTTGGGCATCCCATGAAACTTGCCGAAGATCTCCATAAACAGTTTGGCAACTCCGGCCGCCGTGTGATGCTGTGGCAGAGAACCCAGATGAAGTCCTTTGGAGAAACGGTCTACAATGACTAGGATGACTGAGTTCCCGTGGTGCAAGGGAAGAGCAACAATAAAGTCCAGGGAGAGGTCCTCCCAAGGCCTCGCCGAAATTGGCAGAGGAAACAGAAGGCCCGGCGGACGACGGTTATCGGGCTTAATCTGCTGACAGGTGAAGCAAGTGGTAACGAAGTGATGAACATCCTACTTCATGGAGGTCCACACAAAATTCTCGCGGACCCGGGCAAGTGTTTTCATAACACCCATGTGACCTCCGGTAGGGGTGGAATGAAACTCTGCTAGAATTGTCGGAATCAATGGAAATTTTGGAGGAAGCCATATACGCCCTTGGTACACAATCAATTATTCTCTTAATACCCAATCAGGATGAGGATCATCCTGTAGCTGTTGACGTCGAGACAGAAAGTCTTGATTAACAGCAAGTACTGCTCGGAGCTCCTACAAGAAAAGGCAATTGGGTATTGTTAGCACATAAAGTTGACCAGGATTGGGTGGTGGCAGTCGTGAGAGAGCATCGGCCGCTAAATTGGCTTTTCCGGCTCGATATTGAATCGTATAATCAAAGCCCATTAAGCCTGCCAAATAAATTTGTTGATCTGGAGTTTGCACAGCTTGAGCCATGAGCTCTTTTAAGCTCTGATGATCTGTGAGAATCATAAAATGATGCCCTAGGAGGTACTGCCTCCATTTCTTAACCGCGACAATGATTGTAGCAATCTCTCAGACGTAAGTAGAAGCGCGGAGCAGTTTCGAGCAAAATGGTTTGCTGAAAAAAGGCAAGAGGATGATGATGCTGTGAGAGGATGGCCCCCATACCAATCCCGGAAGCATCAGTTTTAATGACAAAGGGAGAATTGAAATGAGGAAGGCCCAAGACCAGAGCTTGGCACAGAGCAAGCTTTAATTGTGAAAATGCTCTGTCAGCCTCTTCACTCCAATGAAATTGGTCCTTGGCTAGTAAGGCGGTAAGAGGAGCAGCTAGGGACGCGTATCCCTTAATGAAGCGGCGGTAAAATCCTGATAATCCCAAGAATCTTCTTAGTGCACGCGTGGATCGAGGAACAGGCCATTGTTGCACTGCAGTCACCTTTGCCGGAACTGGTTCAACCCCTTTCTCCGATACCAAGTGGCCCAAGTATTCCACTTGCTGAGTTGCGAAGGAGCACTTTGATAACTTCAGGACGAAGCTATGGTCAGCTAAGACTTGTAATATCTTTCGCAAGTGTTCAAGGTGGTCGGAGAAGGTCTGACTATAAATCAGGATATCGTCAAAGAAGACGATCACAAATTTCCGTAAATAAGGTCCCAAGGTTTGATTCGTAGTAGCTTGAAAGGAAGCAGGAGCGTTACATAAGCCAAACGACATCACGAGGAATTCATAATGCCCGTGATGCGTTCTGAAGGCTGTCTTGCTAATATCCTCCGGCGCCATTAATATCTGGTGGTAACCTTGGGAGAATATCTAATTTTGAAAACCAACGGGCTCCCCCCAATTCATCCAGCAGCTCATCGATGGTCGGAATGGGGAAGCGGTCCTTGACCGTAAGAGCATTCAACGCACGATAATCTACACAAAATCGCCATGATCCATCACGTTTCTTTACGAGGAGGACCGGTGGCGAGAATGGACTTGTACTGGGGCGGATAATCCTATTGCCGAGCATTGCAGAGACCTGAGACTCGATTTCTTGCTTTCTGGAAATGCGGGTACCTGTAAGACCGTGTGTTAAAAGGAGGAGAATTGGGAAGAAGGTGAATGGAGTGGTTAGTGGGTCGTGATGGTGGAAGTGTAGTTGGGGGTTGAAACAAAGGGGCGAATTGATCAAGGATGGTGAGGATTTCAGGATAGGTTGTCGGTGATGGTGAAGTGGGAGAGCACACACGAATGTGAAAGAATTCACTCGCACTCTGGGTTTGAAGCGTGCGTCTTAATTGCGGTGGAGAGACGGCGAGGAGGTGCATGTTAGTAGTTCCCTTCAATTCGATAAGATGACCTTGATGAAAGAACTTCATGGTTAAATCATTGTAATCAGTAAGAATAGGTCCCAATGATTTTAACCATTGCACGCCCATAACAATGTCAGCTCCGCACAGAGGCAAAACATGCAGGTCGACGGTGAAGGAATGGCCCTGAAGTTGAATGGTGACGGCTAGGCAAATTTGAGAGCAAACCACCTCATTGCCATTACCGACAAGAACTCGTAAGGTGGGGGTAGGTTGGGGGTTTAATCCAAGTGACTTGACGAGGCGTGCTTGCACAAAATTATGTGTGCTGCTGTCGTCAATCAAGATCACGACGATCTGTTGGGAAATCCGGCCGGTCATGCGCAAAGTCTTAGGGGCTGTGTGGTCTGAGAGTGCATGAAGGCTAATCTGGGCCAGGGGTGGGTCGGGTTGTAAGTGAGTTGGGGATGGGTTATTTGTGATATCGGGTCGGGGCGGGTTAGGGGAAATAGAAGGGCTTATATTAGGGTTAAGTGGATCGTCATCAGGGTCTTCATCTGCAACCAGAAGGAAGAAGCGTGAAGCGCAGCGGTGGTCGCGATTGTACTTCTCATCACAATAGAAGCATAATCCGCGTTCACGGCGGCTGGCAAGCTCCTCCGGGCTGAGACGACGGACTGGTAAGGGAAGGGGTTTGGGTGGGGAAGGAAGCAAGGGCAATGGTGAGGGAGGAGAAACCATCGAAAGGGGAGGTGGGGTTGAAGGTGAGGGTGTGAAGGAGGACCTACTGCGGAAGCTTCGTCGGGAATCCTGGAGCTTTTCTTCCTGCAGTCTAGCCAGCCCTGCCGCATGGACTAACGTTCGTCAAGGGCTGAAGGGCTTGGACCTCACGCCTGATATCAGGTTCGAGCCCCGATATGAAGCAACTCAGGAGCGAAGAGGGTGACAATCCGGTGATGCGATTGGCCAAAGACTCGAACTGAGCCAGGTATTCTCTGACCGTGCCTTTCTGAACCAGCTTGAAGAGTTGCCCAATTGGGTCCTCGTAAGGAGAAAGGGCAAAGCGGGCTTCAATCGCCTGAAGAAACCCTGTCCAGGTGGGAAGTTGATGGTTGCAGGCCATCCACGGAAACCACGCGAGGGCAGGTCCATCCATGTAAAACGATGCGACCGTGAGCCGCTCTGAGTCAGGGACCCCGTGGTATTAAAAAAATTGCGAGATTTTGAATACCCAGCCAGAGGGGTCTGACACATCAAACCTGGGTACATCAAGTTTGAGCCTGTGGGGTGAAGGGGTTGGGTTGTGGTGAGGAGGGTTAGTGGACGAGGACGAAGGGGAATGAGGGTTGGATTCGAGGGCGGTGACGCGGTTGATAAGGTCATCAAGCTTTTTGGAAACGTGAAGATGGCTAGAGGCGAGTTTCACGATTGCCTCCTTAAGTCGATCAAAAGACTTGGAGCGAGTGGATTCAGCCATGGCAATTGGGCTCAATGAAAGCACCAAGTTGCTATGACCCTGTGGTCAGAAGCTAGAATTCGAGGATCTAGCACCTCCAAGAAGAAAGGTAAAAGAAGGGAAAATTCGTATTATTGATCTGCTCTCTTAGAATTACATCAATTTCCATTTATAAGCTTTCTATTCTATTCTAGAATTGTGTAATTCTAACAGAATTTGGCATATGTGCCTTGGAGGAATTTTGCAAAACGATATGGATAATGCTAGTAGAGAGCGTCTCTAACGGTCGAAGATCCTGAAAGATTCCTTGTTGACAATGCTGCTGCTGACAATGTTGTTGATTCACTCATTTTGCCACATAATCCTTTAGGTATCGTGGTCTCTGGCTTTTTCTCTTTGACCCTGTTCCATACTCTGTGACCCCTGCTTCTGATGATTCTTTGTTCATAACATTAAGGTTCTCAGTCCTGAATGGAATCACATTACTCTGGAAGTGGAAGCATCGGGGTTAGTTTTCTTTCCCTGACAAAATTATCAAATTATTTAACTTCATTACATATTTCCACATTGTAAGCAATTTCTTCTTATCACATATTATTTTATGATTTTAATTTATATGCATTATCAATATAATTTTTTTACACTGCTAACCAATTAGTATTCATTCTAGCTAGGTATGACTTTTAAGATAGTTCTTTTCTTATATAAGTCAACAAATTTAGCATAAATGACAATTTGTATTTGGATGACAATGTCAAAAGCTTTTACAGTGTCAATACTTTTAAATTAAGTTCTTATTTGATACAACTAATCTAATCGTAAATTTTCAAATTATTTTTTATTTTCACATGCTCCCGTTACGAAGCTCCAGATTGTCATTCCAGTAGTACCTTAACTGAGGGTAATGAAATTTATGATTTTGGATTATTTATCATGGAGATTGTATCAGGAAGGATTCCTTCATATCAAAGTCAACCACAGGTAACACTAGCAATGTTGGATTCATCAGTCTTTGGTTTTCATTCCTGCTTGTCTTTCAGATAATGAATTTAGCATGACTCCAAATTGCAGGCTCATTATATAGTTGACTGGTTCAAATCAATGATTTCTGATGGAAAATTTGAGAATGTGGTGAATCCAAAATTGCTTGAAATGCATATCAGGATATTCCAAAATTGTTTGATAGTTGATACCTATCACTGATTATTGATTACAGGATATTCCAATCCTAAAATCATTTTGATAATAAGAAAAACAGACCATTTAATTCTATAATTTCTATTTGATTTCATTTTTTAAAAACTCCTAAATGGATGACAATAGAGTTTGCTATATTCTTAAAATTTTCGTCTACATTCATTCTCTCAGAAGAATGAGACACTTTTAAAGGAACAAGTCTTCAGCTGCACACTTTCAATGGGCAATTTGTCATCTGGATAAGGACACTCAATTTTCTCTTTCAGAGGCAGCAACTCACAAGGCTTAGGATAGACATTGCTTGTAACCCCCTCAATGTCAGTGCAATTCCATTGCGGTTTCTTTTTTCCACTATGGATAGTCACATTAGAAATACAGATTCCCGTAAAAGGATCATTAGCAATCCCTTCAAGTCTTGCTGAATATGTGACATTATCTGCAATGACATCTCTGTAGTTTATTCCTGTAATGTTGGGAAGTGCTTTGGGATCAAAATCGGTGTTAGGGTGTGAGCCATAAGAACCTGTCATCCAAAACACATACTTCATGGTGTTTAAGTTCATTCCTTTGACAAATATGTCCCTCACATAAGCTCCTCTACCAACTGCAGTTTTGATTCTAACTGCTGATTGAGTGTTGAGAGCTGTGAGTTCTTCAGCTCTAACATCTCGGATTCCACCAGACATTTCACTTCCTAAGGCAATCATGGCACTATCTGGGGACACACATTCAAGCCTTCTGATTATTATGTGTTGGCTTGGCATTCCAAATTTGATTCCAGACTCATCCCAACCACTTTTTATTGCTACACAATCATCACCGGAGACAATGTAGCAATCTTCAATCCTAGTGTTGGAACAAGAATCTGTAAAAAGGAGGAAACAATTAGACAGCGGCTAAAATTTTGGACCAATTTAGTTACTATTTATTACTTACTCCTTGTTTCTGTATACAAGACTCAATTACCTAATTCATCAAATTTAAAAAAAGTGATTAAGTTAGTTGTTAACAATAAATTTGTTTTAAATTTATAAGTTTTTTTAAAATTATCCTCTTTTTTAATAGTTTATTAATAACATTATAAATTGAGTCTTATAAATAAGAACAAGATGGAGTAATAACTGGTTGTAATAAAGCATGTCCATTACTTCTGATTGAATACACATAATTAAGATGAGAAGTTCAAATTATGGAGAAAACAAACACATATTTTAGAATTTAATTTTGATAGATTAAATGGGGTGTGAGTTATTCTAAACCTTATGTCATTTGTTTCAATTGTTACGGGTAAAAAAATTATAAAATTATATGAAAATTATTTTAGAATGACTTTAAAAGTAATTATTACAAAAATCTTTTAACAATTCTACATTACAATTTATATAAATTGTGTGACAATGTAAATTCAAACTCGAATTAATGGTTATTATAATTAATTCAAAAATCAATTAATTATGTGCAGTTTAAAGGATAAAGTGGAATAATAACGGTTAATTCAAAAAACAATTGTTGGTGTTATAATTAATTTTAGTTTTTGTTACATATATATTTTATTTTATTTTATCGCAAACCTCGTTCATTATTTTTTGAATTAATGGTTATTATCGTATTTTATCCTCTAGTGTGTATCCCTAACTTTTAAAGGAGCCAAGTCCAAATAACATTTACATTATTGGTGTATTCGAACTAGCTTTTATTTCTTATTATAGACAACTGCAGAATATCATTCATTTTTTCTTTTGTGAAGCAGTATCATTCATTTTCTCTCAAACCTATCACTTTTCCTTTTTTTTTCTTTTTATCTAGTGTTTTCCTCTTAAAGCCAGTGGAAATAATAATAATAATAATAATAAATTAAATAAATAAAAAAACAAACAAACAAAATTACCTGGATTTATTCCATCAGTGTTGGGAGAGTCAACTGGGGCAAGAATGGTCAACCCTTGAATTATAATGTCACTGTGGAGATATATAGGGGGTATTAGAATAACAGAAAATATTGTGCATTAAGATTAACCATCTAGGCAACCGAAAATGCTTGTCAAACCTGCTGTAAATTGGATGGACAAACCAAGATGGAGAATCGATCAAAGTGAGATTTGATATCTGGATGTGATCAGAGAACATAATCTCAATCATGTAAGGCCTGGTGAGTTTCAATTCACCCTTGTGGAACTTGTCCCACCAATAAGACCCTTGTCCATCAATTGTTCCATTGTAACCTATAATGAATAAATAAAAGTGATATTAAAAATGATTTCCAATGAGACATGCATGACCTTTACAACCTCTAATAGCTGCTTAGTGATGAGGCTAGTAGTTACCAGTGATTACTACATCAGTGAGGTTAGTTCCAAAAATGAGACTACTAAACCTTCCATCAGGAGCATCCCTTCCTCTGCCATATGATGGTAGCACAGGAAGGGTGGGCCACTCTGATTCATCCTGTTAATGTGGGTCCATGGTCAATAAACATCAACATAAATAAAAAAGAAGCAAAAAAAAAAAAAAAAAAACTGCAGCTGAACTAACGGCCAAGAAATCGTAGTTAGGCGAAAAGGTGAAAGGAAAGGCTAGTAGTGACTTGATGTTAGGTGACCAAATTCTAATAATGTACTGTAACAAGAAACAACTGCTAATGTATCTTTGACTAATGTATTTTTACATTATAATAGGGTACACATGTGCCATGCCGAAAAGAGGTCATATTAAATATTTTTTAGCTATACAAAAATACAATTTTTCTAAATTGTCACACGTCTCAAATAAACATAACATGATCGACCACATGCTATAACATGAAATCATTAAATAGTCTAATAATTTTTTTTAAAAAAAAGAAAAAAAGAAGAGGGGGGAGTGACTAAAAATACCTGAGATCCAAGAATGGTAGCTTCCTTTTGGAGAAAAAGTGTGAAGTGGCTTGTGAGATTGAAGCTTCCTGTTAGCCATTTCCCTGGTGGCACAACAAGTAGAGCTCCACCATCAGATGCATAATGGCTGAGATTGCTAATTGCATATTGAAAAGCTTTGGTGTTAGATGTTTTTCCATCACCAACACCACCAAAATCAGTCAAAACTGCACTGTGTTTTCTGCAGCTGATAGCAGGGTACTCAAAACAGTCCAATCCATTGGCTACTCTGCATTCAACAACCCTAACTCCTTGTAATCCCAATAACAAAACTGTGAAGATAACCCCAACAACCTGTAGAAGAAAATCAAGTTTATATCAAACACCAAAAGCACAACAAAGGACAAGTTTTCTTGTCCTGAAACTAAAATTATTATAACTATAAGGTTTGAAGTTGTGGTCCACAACTTCAATTAAGGCCCCACTATTGTATATATATGTAATTTTGGAGATTTCCATAACTGCCATTGTAACCACACCAACTATCAATCACTACCAACAATTTTATGCGACTTACAAGAGAACATTAATCGCGATTTTAAAACCTTGGAAGGTAATCAATTAATTATTCAAAAGAATAAAGCAAAGACAGAAGAGGGGTCCATGAACAAACATAGAAACCAAAATGATCGAAACACTGAAAATTCAATATACTAAGAAAAATCATAACAAAACATCGTTTGCATATAAAAAAAACTCAATGAACACACACAAAGAAAAAAAAAATAATTACACAGGAGTTACTGAGTTTTGGACACGTCTTCATAGTTTGAGTGTGACTGTGAGGTTTGTTTGTGGCATAGAAGACAAAGGGGTCATGTATTTAAAGAGATTTATTAATTATTACTAATGCATATATGATAGAGTAAAGAGATTGTAGGTGATTATATATAATCTGGGGAGAGATTATCGGAGAATTTCACGGTCGTGCTGATTTTCAATGCTACATTATGGAATATTTAAAGTATGCAGTTACGTGTTAGGAAACCACAGTATTGTCAAATGGCATGGCAGTTACAGGAAAAAAAATGTCTACGTGCATGAGAATGTGCCATGACGTCCTGCCATTCTTAAAAAGATTGCTTTTCATTTCTTGGACGATTGATAAAAAGATTGTTTTTCCTTTCTTGGACGATTTGAAAAGTTTTTCATCCTACAATTATCATAATAGTTATAGAAATTTAGTTATAGAAATTTTGCTTGATTGTTAACCCTTTTTTCAAAAAGGTGTTGTCTACTGTTAGAGTACTGCACCACTCTAATAACAACATAACTCATGACATATCATAATTATAATTGGTTTAAATATTTTTTTTATTTAAAGTTTTTTTTTTATTTTTTGTCCTTGAAAATTTTAGATATTATTTTTTTATTGTTCAAAATATTTTTTATTGTTCAAATCGTTATCTAAAATATTTTAAACACAAAAAATACTAAATTGTAGAAAAATATATATATTTAAACCATTAATTATAATTTGTAGGTTACATTATTCAGAAAAGATTAATGTTAATAACTTAACTCTTAATTGCGTCCATAAAAGAATATGAGTAATGAAGGGAACTATATATACAAAAGAATTTGTGTTGATTAATAAACATTAACGGAATTTTTTAGTTTCAAAAATACAGAAGAAAAGAAAATATAATCCTACGTTTATTATAAAGTAATAAAATAATTAATTCCATATATAATTTTTACTTGGGTAAGCAATAATCCTATCTTCAATTAATATTTAATGATTCTTTCATTTACGATTTTTAATTTTTGTTATTTTAAAAAATTTTATCCACTATCAAAATCTCATCTTAATGATCCTTTCATTTACGGCTTTTAATATTTGTTATTATAAAAAAATTTGTTCATGTGTCAAATTTTATTTAGTACTAATCTCATGAATTTTATTCACAATAATTTTCCTTGCATGTCTAATACGGTTTGAATAAATATATGTCATAGATTTGATGCGGATAAATATATTTATATTTTTGTTCATGCTCTAATCTATATATTATATGTAAAAGAAACTTAAACTCTTATGAGTTGTTGGATTGAAATTCTAATTTGATGATAATCATTGGTTTGATTCAATAAATATCTAACATATTTTAACATTGGATTTTAAATCCGTGTGTTGTACGAATTTATTTAACTTATATGTTTTTTTTATATTAGTATTTAGTTTATTTAAAATATATGTAATTAATTGACTCTTATTTTTATTGTGAAAATATATTTGTAACAAATGTTTTGCATGAATTTTTTTAAATAATATGTTTTTTCTATTTGTATTTAGTTTTTGCATAAATAAAATTATCAATTTTTGAAATAATTAATAATATATAAAATATAATTACGTTAAAATTAAAAAATACGGTTAATTAAATTTTTAATGGAAGATATTTTATTTTTAAAAATATTTAACCTATTGAAATTTTTTACGATTTATTCTTTCTATAATTAAGTAATAATAGTCATGCAATACCTATATGAAATTTATATGTGCCCGCATTTCTATTTCGTTAAAATTTATATATTATAACCATTTTTCTCATTATATATTGACATATATATTACTTTTAATTTAATAATTTATTTTATGTCTATCTATGTATGTGTTGGCATTCTTTGATTTTCAAAAAAGATGTTAGGTTTGATTTATAGTAACATTTTTTAAATTTTAAAAAATTACTATTAAAATTAGAAGTTGTAAATACTAATGCTTAAACTTTAAATTTTCATTTTGTATTTTAAGTATAGAAAAATTAATCATCTTATCTCAACATGTTGTATATTTAGTCTACTGTTTTTAAATTTAATTCTCTATTTTATTGTCAAAGTTAGGTTTAGTATTTTAACAAATAGAAATAATATTGTTTCAGTTTAATTTTTTGTAATATATTCATTGAATACAGTATTCATTTATTTGACATGTTATTTAAATATAATCTTTTGTAAAAATTGAAAATAAATGTATTTGATTTTTAACATTTTTTTGTCATTTTTAAAGCATTTCATTCCATACAAAAAGAATGTAAAGTTAGATACTTGTTTTGTTTTATCAAAAATCATATAAGGGAAAAAAAATCACAAATAGACATGTTGATTTCGATTTTTATATAAAGATTTTTCTTGTTACTATAAAGATTAAAGACAAACTTAAATATAGGCAAAAGTGAAAATTTAAATGACAAACAAATAAAGATGGGCAAAAATAAGGGTGTTAGAATGGCAATAACTCCAAAAAAAAAAAAAATACAGCGCAACTCCTTTAAAACAACTTAGGAAATTTATTTTTCATTCTGTATATTAACATTTAACACTATGTTTTCATTAAACTTTTACAGTCACAAAGATTTTCTTGCATTGAGAATAATTTAAAATAAATATACATTTTCTTAATTGTTTATTGAAGGTATCCCAAAAGCAGTTTTTGTATATCCACTACTACAAAATCTATATTTAACATCGTTAAGTTAACATCGATTTTTTATAAAATCGATGTTAACAAAAATGGAGTGGCAAAATGGTAAATAACGAGACTTTTTAACATCGATTTTTTAAAAAAACCGATGTTAACACAATATGTTAACATCGGTTTTTCTAAAAACTGATGTTAACAAGAGCATGGTGGTAATAAATTCGGTTAATTGACATCGATTTTGAAAAAACTAATGTGAACTAGTTGATGTTAACATCGGTTTTTTTAAAACCCGATGCTAACATTAATTTGTTAACATCGGTTTCATCAAAACCGATGTTAAGTTTATAACCTTAACATCGGTTTTTCCAAGAAAACCGATGTTGTGTTATTGATAAATTAAAAAACCAAATTCTTTCCCCCGTGCACACTCAGTTTGGCAAACCCTTTCTCCATCCTCCTTCGAAAACTTTAGTTCCTCATTGTCCTTCAAAAGCTTTTCCCCCCTGCGCACTCAGTTTGGCAAACCCTTTCTCCATCCTCCTTTGAAAGCTTCAGTTCATCATTGTCCTTCAAAGGTTTGTATTCAATACATTCCGTCAAAGCCCCCTTATTAGTTTTCTGTTTGTCTTCCACTTAGTGTGACCCTCATAGAATTTGTGGTTATGTTCACAGGTGTGACCCTCGAAGTCACCCTTTCTATGTCACTGAAGCTTTGGCTGGGTCATCTCACTCTTGAAGGTCTACAAAGCAACGACGAAGCACTTCATCTATCAACTTTGTGTTAAAGGTAAGAACCCCTGTCCGTCAAGTATTTAAATATCCAGTCTTGGCTAGATTTCCATTCAGTGTTTCAGTATTTGGTAACTTAAAATATCTATCCACTCAGCAAGAGTAATGTATGTGTTATCTAAATCTTAAGGATCCCTGTGATTCAGCAAAAAAATGCATACATTACTGAGCATTTTAGGGAGAAAAATGCAGGATTTTAGTGATTCAGCAAACAAACTCTTGCCAATAAGTTCAACATAAATTTAACCAGCCATGTGCGGCTCTGTACAATCATCTTTCGCAAGCTTATGTGTTATAGCTTTTAATTAGTTGTACAAAAGGTAAAATCCTTTTAAGTAGGATTGCAATGCATTGATTGCTGGGCATTTTTCAGGTATCCCATTTCTTCAATTTTTCAATCTTTCATACTAGTTTAGGTTTGTGAATTGCAATGCATTGATTGCTGGTGCTGCTGCATTGTTTGAATGTTTTTATGTAATTTCTATGATAGCAACTCCCCTAAGGGTAGCGTAGTGTTATCACAAACATACATCGAAAGCAGGGTGCATTCCTTAGCCCCAAAACTATATTTGTCAACTTTGGCAGTTATTGGTGCATTCCTTAGCCATTCGGGTGCAATGTATCCCATTGCCCCTCTTAAATTAGTGCTTGTTCTAATATGCTTGCCAACCATTGTGTCAAGTCCCTAAACTCACAATTTTACAAAAGTAATGACATAAAAAGGCCTCTTATTGAATACACACACATAGACACAGAAGATTTTCAAATATGAATGATGAATTACGAGCTCACATGGAGAAATTTATCTATGAACTTAGCAACATTAGCAAGTTCAGCTGCAGCTTCGATTTCTTCATCTGTTGGGACATTTTTACCATAGGCAATATTCTGTTTAATGCTGCAAGCAAAGAGAACTGGTTCCTAGCTAACAAGTCCTATTTTCTGTCTGATCCATTTCAGTTGAAATTCTCTGAGATTGATACCATCAATGAGAACTTCACCAGCTTATGGATCATAAAATCTCTCTATTAAACTAATAATTGTTTATTTCTCACTTCCACTTTGCCCTACCAAAGCTGCAGTAGTGCCACTTGGTATTGAAATTGAAAATCCATTGAGTATTTGCTTATCAGGTCTAGAAGTATAACTAAAGCAGACCTTCTTAAGCTCTATATCTCCAGAAATATCATCTAGCAGTCGACCATCAGTGTCATAAGCATCAATATCAGGCTGCCTCTTAATCGCTTCAAACATTTTAAAGGTAGCAGCTTGTCCTGCAGCGAATGCAGTTAAGATTAGAGATGTCTGCCCAAGAGACCAACAAAAAGAAATTAGCCCAGAAAATTTGATCAAATTTTCCTGCCAAGCTTGGTAGAGGTTGTAAGATATGGATTGTTTCATCCATCCACAATGTATATGGGAAAGTAGAAGCTAACTTACATGGAACCAGTCAAAATTGCAAAAAATATACTAATGACTTGTCCTCCTGTATAACCTTTGTCTAGTACCATCTTCCCTCCAAACCACACTGCCAAACCATAGGTACAATAAATAAATAGACAAACTAAACCAAAGCCAAACCCTCTTGCACTCCAACTCTACAAGCTTTAATTAAGTATTGATTGTATTGAGTTATAGCTTGCTTCTAACCAATAACCACTTTTGGTCCTAAAATTCTAACGTTTAGGTAGAGTGCAGGTTGTTGCAATTCTGCGTAATCAAGTTATCTTCATCAACCATTAATCGGAGCACCTCATCTTCCCCTTTTCCTTTTATTCTTATCCTAGCTAGGAATGGGATTAGAATTTCGGACTTCTCTGGTTTTACAATGTCCTTTTGCTACTCGGATTTGAAATGCAAAATCCTTGATCATTCTTTTGCTACTCAGTAGGTCACAAATTAAGTTGATTACAACTCATACAAACCTTGTTGACTCTCAAACTTTTGTTTCAGCCTTCAAATCTCCCCCTATTGTCTATTGGGAACATAAAAGCAGGTGGAACAACAATTTAGTTTTGATTAGTAATTAATAACATGAAATTTACTATTTCTCATATTTTTCTAGAATAAAAATCTGGTACATATAGCTTAGCTACACATGACTTTGTACAAAATTTTGTTTGGTGGAAATGTTTGCTACCATTAATTTCAGTGTGTGACATTCAGACAAGTAGTAGTATGTTTGGTTTCATCTTTGGTGGCATTGGGCCTGTTAGATTCCCTTTCCAGTTACTCAGTCAAATAATTCAGTGAAGTTAGTAGCTTATTATTCATTCAAATTCCAAGTTCACCCGAGTTGTGTGCAGTTGCTTGGGGAGGATGTACTTTGCTGGATGAAGCTGGTTGGTTTGACTCAAACCCAAAGGATGGGTCTACAAGCTCACTAAGCTTTCTTTTTTGAATCTTTTTATCACAATATTTGCCAAGTTAACCTCATCTCTTTCCCTGGCTGCTAAAACTACTGGCATGGATGATATCAGCTCAATAAGCACAACCCAAAAGCTATACACATCACTCTTGTCCGTGATAGTGTTATAAGTTCCAACTGCAGAGATAGTTCCAAGGGGAAATAGATAATTCCAACTGCAGAGATGATAATCATATTTTGAAGCAAAAAACCACTTAGTGAGAGGCATAAGACAACAACTGGTTAGTCTGACAAATTTGCCAAAACAGCTCTCAACTCTAAATAACAATCACCCCATTTTCAAATTGTTGGATCAAGTGGCCTCAGAATAATTAAGAAGGGGGGTTGAATTAATTATTAATGAACCTTTACTAATTAAAACTCTATCCTTCTTAATGTTACTAAATTCAATTAGGCTTTTACTATAATGTTAAGAAAGTAAAGAACAAAAACAAAAACTTAATCAAAAGTAAAAGCGCTAATTAAAGTGCACAGCGGAAATTAAAGAGTGTAGGGAAGAAGAAGACAAACACAAGAGTTTTATACTAGTTCGGCAACAACCCCTGCTTACATCTAGTCCCAAAGCGACCTGCAGTCCTTGAGATTTCTTTTCAACCTTGTAAAATCCTTTACAAGCAAAGATCCACAAGGGATGTACCCTCCCTTGTTCTCTTTGAACAACCAAGTGGATGTACCCTCCACTTGAACTAATCCACAAGAGATGTACCCTCTCTTGTTCTCAGTTACAACAACCCAAGTAGATGTACCCTCTACTTGTACCACAAAGGATGTACCCTCCAATGTGTTAAGACAAAGTTCTCAGGCGGTTAGTCCTTTGAAACTTTGTGAAGGGGAAACAAAAGATATCTTAGGCGGTTAGTCCTTTGAAATCTTTTGTTTATAGGAAAGGGAAGAATCAAAAGAATTCTCAGACTATGTCATTTTGAATTCTTTGACAAGGGAGAAGGGAGACACAAAAGAATTCAGGCGGTTAGTCCTTTGTTCTTTTCGAAAAGGGAGAAGAGAGACACAAAAAGAATTCAGGCGGTTAGTCTTTGGCAAATTCTTTTTGGCAAAGGGAGAAGAGAATAAAAGATATAGCACAATTCTATTTTCAAGGTTTGGAAAACCAGAAAACTTTAGAAAGCTTTTGCAAATGAAGAAGAAGATGAAGAAGTTCAAGAAGATGTTCAAAGTGATTCAAAGGTTGTAAAAGAATATGTGGAAAATTTGTTTGTAAAGGTTATAAGTATTGTTCAAATGTAAATCAAGGTCTTGCTTTTATAGACTCTTCAAGTCTGGTCAAGAAAACCATTGGAAGAGTTATAACCTTTAGAAAAACCTGAAAACCATTGGAAGAGTTACATCTTTTGATTTTTGTTCAAAAACTTGTCACTGGTAATCGATTACCAAATCCTTGTAATCAATTACACAAAGCTTTTTATGAAAGGATGTGACTCTTCACAATTGAATTTGAATTCCAATGTTCAGATGCACTGATAATCGATTACCAATATATTGTAATCGATTACACCATTTTAAAATCAATTAGAATGTTGCAAATTCAGTTGAAAACTTTTGAAATCAAACTTTGCCACTGGTAATCGATTACAGGAAACTGGTAATCGATTACCAGAGAATAAAAACTCTAGTAACTTAGAAAATTTTGAGATAAACTCTTTTGAAAAACAAAACTATGCTATGTTGTTTTTTGAAAAATCTTTTCAATACTTCCCTTGTGAAGTCTTCTTAATTTCTTCTCTTGAATCTTGAATTCATCTTCTCTTGAATCTTGAAATCAATCTTCTCTTGATTCTTGAATCTTCTTGATTTCTTCTTATGAAACTTGAAATTAAACTTGATCTTGAACTTATTGACTCCTTCTTGAAACCATTCTTTGGACTTTTTGTCATTATCAAAACTACTTGAATCAACTTGATTCATCATCATGAAGCTTGTTTCTACACAAATTACCCTAAATACTCGTCTACTAAGCAATAGTAATCGTTCATTATCTCTGGTTTAATTAATTAGAGTTGTTAGATTGTATTGTGGTGTTGTAGAGTAATATTATCTCTTATTTAATTAATTAGTTTTGCTACTTTTAGTTAGTAATGCTCTTCTAAGAAGATATCCCTCCTTTTGAAACTCGTCATTTGCTGTTGCACTCTCCCATTAGCTAACTAATGGCAAAGTCTAAATGCCCATTTGTCAAATAGTTTGCATCTGAAAAAAAAAAAGATGATAATAGTAAAATATTATTAACACATATAGTAGGCACAACATTCATGACCCATAGATTTGAAGAACGAATAGCTACAGCAAAACTACCCAATCCAACATTCATATCCATAATGTTGTGATACCTTCCCGAGTCCACCAATCTCCATTGTCACTCTTTCTCTAGTTTCCACTTTTCCTACCAGCTAGTTAACAAGTATGTCCCAAAAGAGGCAATAATATCCCAATTTGGTACTGCAACATTCTTGTGCTGATTACATGTTTCAAAATGAAAGAAAAGAAACTATGAGCTCATGTCAATGGTAAGAAATGAGATAGAAGTGGAAAAAGGTGGATTCAACAGTCTTTTAAATTAAATAGATGACAATAAGATGGCACATGAGAAGAAGTCTGAAAAAAAGTGGAAAAAGGTGGATTCACAGTGCATTTCCTTGTCTCATGGGATATTATTAAAAGTCAGTATCTTAAGGTTTGAGTACTTTGGGTATTTGCAATGAATCTGTCTAAGGTAGAGAGTAGCAATGGTCTTTAAGGGCAAGGAGATATAATAATCAAGGGGAAATATCCAAAACAATCAAGAGGAACTAGTAAAAATATTAACAATATACCCAATGAACCAAGTAAGAATCTTTTTTTTTTGTGAAGTAAAAGACCTTTTCAAAGATTATTTGAGAGTTCAGTCTATGACAAAGAACTCCTACCTGGTAAAACATAGAGCTATGTTCAAATTGTATGGTTCAGGAATATCAAGTTCTATTTCAGCTGAGTTGGGTAACTTCACTTCTCTTCAAACACTTGATTTGTCTTCAAATTCTCTTTCTGGATCCATCCCTTCAGAGCTGGGTCAGCTTCAAAATCTAAGAATATTGCAACTATACTCAAATGATCTCCCTGAGAACATTCCTTCAAAGATAGGTAACTTGAGGAAGTTGCAAGTTCTTAGAATAGGAGACAACATGCTGACAGGTGAAATTCCACCTAGTGTTGCCAACATGAGTGAATTAAAAGTGTTGGCTCTAGGATACTGCCACTTAAATGGAAGCATACCCTTTGGAATTGGTAAATTGAAGCATCTAATATCTCTTGATGTACAAATGAATAGCATTAATGGCCACATACCTGAAGAGATTGAAGGTTGTGAAGAGCTCCAAAACTTTGCAGCATCAAACAACATGCTTGAAAAAGACTTACCTTCCTCTAAGTGATCTCTTAAATCTTTGAAAATTCTGAATTTGGCCAATAACAGTTTATCTGGATCAATCCCAACAGCTTTGAGTCATCTTTCTAACTTGACATACCTGAATTTGGTTGGAAACAAACTACATGGAGAAATTCCTTCTGAGCTTAATAGTCTGATAATGCTCTGACAGGTAGCATTCCAAGTAACTTCTACCTCAGAGATTCAAAGCTTCAGCAACTTTTCTTGGCTGCAAACATGCTCTTTGGCAAGCTTCCCTTGGAGCTACTCAACTGCTCCTCAATCGAACAGTTGGACCTTTCTGATAATAGCTTTGAAGGAAAACTTCCTTCCATCTTGGACAAACTACTAAACCTCATAGATGTTGTGCTCAACAACAATAGCTTTGTTGGACAACCACGTAACATTGGAACTGTGAGCTTAGCACCAATTACAATGTTGACAGCTAGATTGTGAAGTTCACTAGCTAGATAGATAGCTAGATTGTAAACCTAGGTAGCTAGTGACAAGACACAGCTTGCATGCCTGTCCCAAGCATGCAACAATATTGTGACTTGTCTCCATTAGTGTAAAAAAATCATATATAATATCCACTGCTATTTCTGTAAAATCAATTTCAAAATAACCAAATTTTAGAAAGCAAATATAATCTTGGCAGGTCATGAAAACTTGATCTTGCAACAAATTTTAGAAAAACTAAATAGCTATAATCATTTGATGAAGCACTAGAAATTTTAACTTGCTTGAAAATGATGAGACATTAACTTGCTTCAAAATGATGAAGCCTCACTACTGTGTATGGTAGTTAGACTTATGATTTTCAGACATTGACGACATCAATTGATATCTGTCATACTTTAAGCCTACTCATTGTCACATATTGATATCTGTTTGATGATTGATGTAGGTGGTCATTGAGTTATTTCTTAGATTGTTCATTTCATTTTGGACTGTGCTGCTCATCATCACAGGTACAAATGTTTGCTACCAATTAATGTTTTTATTACTTGTTCACTGCCATTAAAGACAACTAATATATGATATACAAATTGTGTTCATGATGAACGAACCTTAGATTCCCGTTTGAAACTAAATGCAATGATTCTTGCGGACAGTTTGCATTAATCATTGTGATGTGCCATTATTTTCTCATATTTCTTAACCCTTTTTGCACCATTTTAATTACTGATTAGTCTTAATTGTCAAATTAATTAGGCAATTTTATTATTTGGGTCCATTCAGCTAATTTGATGTTTTTAATCTAATTTCAGGAATTAATGAAGCATTGGGCTTGGACTTGAAGAGGGTAGACTATTTTATTCTACAAAATTTTATCTTATCTAGATATTATTTAGATTTGATCTCATTTAGATATTATTTCATCTAGATCTTATCTTATCTAGATTTGATTTTATTTTATTTATGGACTTGGATTTAAAACAGATTTGTAAGCTTTGGGGCTGGAAAACTATATAACAGCACCAAGGTTCTAGTTTAGGCCCTCTCTCCTCTCTCTCCTTTTTCGTTTTTAGTTTTAGGCTTTTCTTCTTTTAGACACTTTTTCGTTTTGCAATTCCAGTTTTTACTTTTCGTTTCAGCAATAAAATTTTGTTCTTCAATCTATAATTTCGTTCTCTATTGATTAATGGAAGGCTAAGTCTCCATCGTTGTTTTCTCTTGAGGATCAAGCATAGTTCTCTTTGAGGTTCTATTATTACTATTAAATTCTATTCAGTTTTTCCTCTTCACTAATTACTCTGAAATTTTTGCTATTAATTCATGCATGCTTAGTGCTTGATTAATTGTCTCTGCGCTTAATATACGTTCATGCTTAATGATCGTTTATGATTAATTTGTGTATGTGTTGCTTAATCACATAATGAATGTCTTATGTTAAATTTCGCTTAGTAATTTAATTTAGGGTTGTATTAAGTGGTTGAACTGATAAAGGATAAACTCTCGTAACCTAGGATAAGAGACTTGTTTGTGAATCAAGGGGAAGCAACATGTTTTAATTCTGATATTTTATAATTCACATCTATTCGCTGTTTAATTTACAAAAGCAAACAACCCCCCCCCCCCCCAATTCGTTACTATTTTCCTACTATCTATTATGAACATTTGGTTTATCATTGCTCGTTGGGAAACGACCTAGGATCACTTCCTAGTTACTGCATTTTAATGTTTATTTCTTTCGGGTACGGCCTCGATCACATTGTATTCAATCTTGAATTGTCTGTTTGGACAGTTTGGGGAGACTGATATTTGTATAGTGGTTTCAGGCGTTAAGGTTAACATTATTTTCTTTAATTTGATGAAATTTTGGTACAATGCATTTCTAGTTGTTCTCTGAGTGCATACTTGATTATCAGGAAATTAATTTCATCGATTTCATGTTGTGTACTTGGATACCAATGCGAAATGCTGTCGAAATTTTGTCAAATTTAACAAAATAGAATTAACTTTGACGTATGAAGCTACCATAAAAGACAGTCTTCCTGAATGGGATAGGGTCACACCTATAATAAAAAAGTGAGATTTTCATGCATCGAATAACTTTGTGACTATCACGGAGTTATTACTTAGATGGATCAAAGTCGGATGAATGAAAGTCGCATGAGCCCAGAATATGAGGATGGCGTCGAGCAGTTCTTGCAATTTGCTTCAGAAAGAAGTCGACCAAATGAAGATGGAAAATATTATTGTCCTTGCATCAATTGTTTAAATGGAAGACGACAAATACTGGATGACGTAAAGGAGCATCTATTGTGTGATAGGATAAAGAAGAATTACACGATGTGGATATGGCATGGTGAATTGACAGACATGCAGAGTGGGTCCCAATCTGAACCGTTTGATGCAAAAATGGGAGATTGCTTTGAGGATATGATTCGTCACCTTAGACAAGAGTCTTTTCAGCAAGCACATGCCCCTGTGTATGAAGGATTGCAAAGTGATTCAAAGAAGCCTTTGTATACAGGGTGCAAGAATTCCTTGACGCTGTTGTCAGTGGTGTTAAGTCTGGTTAATGTCAAGGCTAGATATAGGTGGAGTGACAAAAGCTTTAGTTCACTACTTCAAGTAGTGCACGATATGCTTCCAGAGGAAAACACGTTGCCTAAAAGTTACTATCAGGCCAAGAAGATATTGTGTCCGATGGGTATAGAGTATCAGAAGATTCATGCTTGCCCGAATCATTGCATACTATACAGGCATAAATTTGAAGAAATGTCTAAATGCCTTAGGTGTGGGGCATCATGGTACAAAGTGAAGGATGATGAGGATTGTAATTCTGATGAAAACACAAAGAAGGGCCCTCCAGCGAAGGTGTTGTGGTATCTTCCCATTATTCCAATGTTTAAGCGTCTTTTTGCTAATGGAGACTATGCAAAAGACCTTACCTGGCATTCAAATGGGAGAAACTTTGATGGAATGGTCCGTTATCCGGCTGATTGCTCCCAGTGGAAGAAAATTGATGGTTTGTATCCGGATTTTGCCAAAGAGGCAAGAAATCTTAGGCTTGGACTAGCCAGTGATGGAATGAATCCATATGGCAATTTAAGCATTCAACACAGTTCATGGCCAGTTCTACTAGTAATTTACAATTTGCCTCCTTGGTTGTGCATGAAGCGAAAATACATGATGTTGTCTATGATGATAGTGGGCCCAAGACAGCCATGAAATGATAATCATCTTTATCTAAGTCTGTTGATTGAAGACGTAACAAAGTTGTGGGACGAGGGAGTTTTAGTGTTTGATGGGTTTCGCAAGGAGACTTTTCAAATGCGTGCAATGCTTTTTTGTACCATTAATGACTTTCCAGCATATGGAAATCTGAGCGGTTACAGTGTTAAGGGTCATCATGCATGCCCCATCTGTGAAGAAGACACAAGCTATATACAACTAAAACATGGTAGAAAAACAGTGTACACTAGGCATCGCCGTTTTCTAAAACCTCCACCCCTACAGGTGATTGAAAAAAACATTTAATGGAAGTCAAGAGCACGAAACTGCACCAATACCGTTGACTGGTGAGCAGGTCTTCCAGCGAGTTCAACACCTGAATACAGTATTTGGAAAGACCCAAAAAAAGGATAAAAGTAAGACTTGCATATGAAAGAAGAGGTTCATTTTCTTTGATCTTTCGTACTGGTTTGATATAGATATTAGACATTGTATTGGTGTTATGCATGTGGAGAAAAATGAATGTGATAGTGTCATTGGGACGCTCCTTCACATTCAAGGCAAGATGAAAGATGGTCTGAATACCCATCAAGATCTAGCTGACATGGGTATACGATCACAGTTGCATCCAAGGGCTGATGGCAAAAAAAAATATTTGCCTCCAGCTTGTCATACTTTGTCCAGAAGGGAGAAGATCAGTTTTTGTCAATGTCTACGCCGGGTCAAAGTCCCACAAGGATACTCTTCAAATATTAAGAGCCTTGTGCAGTTGAATGAGCTTAAGCTGGTAGGGTTAAAGTCTCACGATTGTCACGTGTTGATGCAACAATTGTTAGCCGTGGCCATACGAGACATTTTGCCTAACAAATTCAGGTTAGCCATAACTCGCCTGTGCTTTTTCTTCAATGCCATATGTAGCAAAGTCCTTGATCATGTCAAGTTTGATGACCTGGAAAATGAGGCCGCAATTATACTGTGTCAGTTGGAGATGTATTTTCCTCCTGCTTTCTTTGACATCATGGTTCACTTAATTGTTCATCTGGTCAGAGAAATCAAATGTTGTGGTCTTGTTTATTTGTAGTAGATGTACCCGGTTGAGTGATACATAAAGATCTTAAAAGGGTATACCAAGAATCTACATTGTCCGGAAGCATATATTGTTGAAAGGTACATTGCAAAAGAAGCCATTGAATTTTGTTCAGAGTACATTGAAAAGGCTAAACCTGTTGGCCTTCCTAGGTCTTGCCATGACGACAGAGTGGGCGATAAGGGTTCAAGAGGACTGCATGTTATCACTCCAAGTGTAGAAGATTTGTTACAAGCTCACTTGTATGTGTTGAAAAACAGTAATGAAGTTTTGCCATACATACTTCATCATGAAGGTTTAGTCAAACAAAGTAATCCAAAAATGTCAAAGAACTGGGTCTTAAAAAAGCATAACAAGACTTTCTTTGATTGGTTTAAAGATACAATCTTTGCTGATGAAAATGCTTCTGAAACATTAAGAAAGCTAGCATATGGGCCTAAAAGAAATGTTATAACTTGGCAAGGATACGACATAAACAAGTATTCCTTTTACATAAAAGCACAAGTCGACAAAAGTACAATGCAAAACAATGGGGTCACCCTAAGGACTGAATCTCAACACTTCGCAAGTGTACATGATGACAATCCCTATGTAGCTTCCATCCCTTACTTTGGGTTCATTGATGAAATTTGAGAGCTTAACTATGTCAAATTTACTGTATGTGTTTTCAAATGTAAATGGGTTGACAACAACATCGGTGTGCAGACCGATGATGTAGGATTTACGTTGGTAGACCTAAAGAAACTAGCATACCACAATGACCCTTTCATCATGGCAGAACAAGCTAAACATGTATTTTATATGCAAGACCCTTGTGATGAAAGGTGGTCTGTGGTTCTACACAGGAAAACAATTGGTGTTAATGTAGAAGATGACGATTCATACATGGACACTGATAACTGCTAAATAACTGTGAATTGATAGTAGAAAATTAGTCAAATTTTGGCTTAAAAATTATTATTTAGCAGTTATTTGTGATTAAAAGCTAGAAAAGTAATTAAGTTGAATTTTTAGTTGCAGATATGAAAACTGAAGGTACAACAAGCAAAAGGCAGCATAAATTGAAGAAAAAAAGAAAAAATCTGAAGCAGGCCCAGCCCAACACGCACGCTAAGCGCGCGTCATGCACTAAGTGTGCAAGGCAGCACAGGCGCTAAGCGAGGCATTAAGCTCGAAGATGCATGATTCGTTACGCGCGCTAAGCGCGAGGCACGCGCTAAGCGCACGATCCAACAAAAGCACACGCTAAGCTTGCTGCAGGCGCTTAGCGCACGATCTGAACGTGCTAAGCGTGCGATGTCACGCTAAGCACGCCTTTGAAGGCCCAAAGCCCATTTCTACACCTATAAATAGAGATCCAAGCCAAGGGAGAACGTACACCTCACCTCAGAGCACTTCTCTTAGCATTCCAAGCCTGAGCTCTCCCTTTTCTCTCTATATTCTTTGCTTTTATTATCCTTTCTTTCTTTCACCCCGTTTGTAAAGCTCCTCAATGGCCATGAGCGGCTAATCCCCTAGCTAGGGCCTGGCAGGCCTAAAAAGCCGACGATGTATGGTGTACTTCAAGAGTTATCAATACAAAGAGGATTCATTCCAGGTTTTATGTTCTAATTCTTTTCTTTTTATCTTGCATTTATGTCTTAAATTGCTTTTGGGTTTTATTCACTCGGGAGAGGGTATTGCCTACTAAGGGTTTAAGAATTAATGCATCACCAGTTTTAGGGGTTATACGCTTGGGAAAGGATAACACCTAATAGAACAAATTAAGAAAAGGATCGTCGGGCTAGCATTGCTAGGCATAGAATAATGGCCCAATGCCCATGCATCTAGCAACATCTAGAATTTAACCTTAATGTATTTTAATTATGGAATCTTCACAAAGGCATTTGAGAGATAGGTAGTTAAAATAGGCTTGTCATCGTGAGGCATCAGGGGCACGTAAAATTAATAGATGTGGGTAGAACTAACTCAACTGCATTGGTAATGAACATTATAATTACATGCATCATAGGCCAATTAGGTTTTTCCAGTCTTGGCATTTCCATTAATTATCTTTTTAAACTATTTGATCTAGTAGTAGCAATTTACTCTTACACTTATCCTTGTTTTTACTATTTAATTCCTACTTGCAAATTAAAGAGCAGTCAATAAAGTGCAATAAAATTCCTGTGGAAACGATACTCGAACTTCCGAGAATTACTACTTAGAGCGATTTGGTACACTTGCCAAACACATCAAAAGACACTTATGTTGGTCCTTTGTCCACACAAATGACTCCTAACGTCGTCGAAGAAGAAGAAGCTGATGACGTTCATGCTAATCATAATGATCATGATGAAGGAGAATTAGTTAACATCATCCAATGTAATTTTCTAATTATTTATTTCATTTCGGTACATTCATTTACATAACTGATTCAATTTTTTGATAATGTTAACTAACTCAAGTTTTTTTCTTTACAGGCTCATGGCTACTCCACCTGCCTCGCCTCCTCCTTCATCTCCTCCTCCACCTCCTCCTGTAGTAGCATCAACGTCTTCGTCTACCTTGAAGCGGACACGCAAAGCCACACAGCTACAATCCTTGGCCACTAGACCACCTGGGGCAAAGAGACTAGTGGTCCACGTCGATCCTACGACCTGGAAGGTCGACGGTCTCCACAAGAAGAAATTAAGAACATATTTGGGGATTGTCCCTCGTGATAAGGTCGACGTGACATACGAGACCTAGAAGGAAGTCCCTGCTCCTCAGAAGGATTTGATATGGGAGGATATTCAAGTATTTTAGTTTTCATCTTTGATTTTCTTTATTAGCCAAATTTTATAATTTACTAACAATAAAACCTAATTTATTGTTTGTCAGGTGGAATTTGATATCCCTGAAGCTTCTGGCGGTAGGACAAAGAAGAAAGCACTTTAGACTGTCGGCGAGCAGTGGAGACAATTTAAATCTGATTTGATGAGGAAGTGGGCACTTGCAGTCGACAAGGACAGTGTGGACGACACTGTTTGTGAAAAATATGACATTAACAAGGAGAAATGGGTCCAGTTTTGTCAGACCCGCAGAGACCCCTTGTGGGAGGTATGTACTTTGTCATTTTAATTGTTTTCCACTAAAAATTTAGTTCTTATAATACATTGCAGTAATCATTTTCATTAATGTTCGATTTTTGCAGGATGTGCGGAAAAAGGCACAAGCCATCCAGAAGCAAAACACCGCCCCCCACATGTTGTCTCGTGCGGGTTATGAATATTTAGAACAGAAGCTGATGGCTGAGAACACAAAGAAAAAACTGGAGGAAGTTGCTTAGTCCAGAAGCACTAAGGGCGTTATTGACCCTCCATCTCCCATTAGATGACACGTGAAATGGAAGATGACTCGCACCAAGAAAACTGGGCAGATGACGTCTGAGGAAACAAAGGAAATCCCTGAGAAAATTGTAAGTCATTTTCAATTAAGAATTGTAATTATCCTTGTTTATTCTGTGAATGACTAAACAAATATATGTGTTTTGTACAAGATTCTTTGAAGGAGCAGGCGTCACAGGGTTCATTTGTTCCCCATGGACGTCAGGATCTCCTAACTACTGCCATTGGGCGACTAAAACACCCTGGCCGTGTGCGTGCTGCTGGAGCTGGTGTCACCATAAAGCAATACTTCGGATCGGCTCCACGAAGCTCCCGCAGTTCTTCCTCCATGGCTCCCAAAGAACTCGAGCAGCTGACTCAACAAATCAGGGACCAACTGGAGGAGTCGATCACAGAAAAAGTGACTCGGTAGCTGATGTTATCCTTTAGCCAGATGGAGTCCTAGTTGCAATCACAGATCCAACCACAGGGACTTGCACTACCTCCGGAACCTGAGGTTGGTCCCTCAGTTGCTCGTGTCAGCATAAAAGGAAGTTGTGTTGATCCCTCATCGACCAATCCAGACACGGGTGACTCAGACAAATGCGGGTTGTATATTGAAGAAAATCTTTCTCGCCTAATTGCCCTAGGAAGAGTTTATGAGGGATCCACAACGGTTCACAACATCCCTTTGTTGCATGGCCAAGTGAAGGTTGGTGTTGAGGAGGTTAAAGATGTAGAGGCTCTCGTTCCTGTACCCACTGATGAGGTTATTTTAGTGGGACAAGCAATTAACACCTTCCTTGCTTGGCCGATACATCTCGTGAAGCGTTTATCAGAACATATATTTTACTCTCATTATATGCTTCTTTTTTTTTCAATGTTGGATAAACAGACAGCTGTGTCTCCAGCAAAACCTCCAGATAGGCCGGATCATGAGGTCGAGGATCCCCTATATTTAATGACATTAACCATCCGACAACTTTTTTTTGAAGCATCTCCAGGTTATGTGGGATGCTACCATGTTCGGGGTGTTTAATGAAGACTTTCCATTGTACATAAAGCACAAAAATCTCTCTGAAATTGCACACGGTGGTCAATCTCTCAGCATATCTGTTATACAGTTGTGGATTCTGTAAGTCAATTTAGATTATTGTTAATTACCTAAGTTATTGTTTTGAATTCATACATAATTAACTTTGTCTTAACAACAATAGGCATCTGACTGAGACAAGTATGCAAGCGGGGAATTTCGATATGTATGGATTCCTCGAGCGACAATCCATTCAGAGATCTGGGCAATCGCAATTTGAATCAGAAAGTTACATGAAGAGTTGGATGCAGAGTTCAAAATGCGACGTCTACCTTGGAGCCTACCTGAATGGGTAAGTCAAACTGAACAACTGAATTTAAATAATATATAATACTACAATAACCCATATTGGTCTCCACTGCAGCGGACACTGGCAAATGGTCATCATTTTGCTTAAGGAAAACCTTGTTGTCTGGTTTTGTTACTTGCATAACAGGCCAGACAACTACCTTAAAGGAATAATTAACATGTCAGTGTTGTTTTTCAATAAATTTGCATTAACATAACTCAACAACATCAATATTTTAATATTTCTTGTATTCAACAGTGCTTTGAAAGGACTTGATGATACTCCACAACCTAAATCCAAGGTTGGTGCTAGGTGGATTGTTGTTAAGGTACGTGATTTAAATAAAACTTCTACTTATATATACTGCTTATGTGTGTGTACACTAATTCTACTTAACGTTTAATATCCAAATTTCATTATGTATTTAGTGTAATAGACAAAAAGGAAGCACCGAGTGTGACTATTACGTCATGCATTGAATGTCCACGATAATCTTAGGAAGTTTCAGGAATAATTGGGAAATGGTAATTGTTTATTTCAAACAAAGTTGATTTTCTTATCATTGATATTACATTATTAACTTATCTTTTATTTGATCATGCAATATTTTAATGATGTTAGACCATTGGAAGAAGAGAGACTGAAGGCGCTTCGCATCCAGTGGGCACAATATTATCTCAAAGTTAGAAATCAAACTTAGGATGTTAGGGAACTATGTAACTTTATGTTACTTAATTAGTTTACTATAGCTTGCAATACATTTTTTACAATTGTTGTTTCATTTTAACATTGAATAATCTTTGTTGATAGTTATTAATAAATTATTTATTCATAGTTATCAATTGATTTTTTACAATTGATAGTTTACTAGCTAGCTTTCTGCTAAAACTTGTTTGAAAGCAAAATGCAAATGATATATGTTGTGTCGTGTGGTCTGATTTTATATTTACAGGTTAAATTTTGGGTTTTTTGTAAAAATATAGAGTATTTAAAAAAATTCCTAAAAATATGCATAAACAACATTGGTTTTTCCAAAAAATTGATGTTAACGTATAAGTTAACATCGGTTTTTTAAAAAACCGATGTTGTTTGTGTATATTAACATTGTTTTTTTTAAAAAAAAAAACCAATGTTAATATCTAAAAACGTTAACATCAGTTTAAGTAAAAAACCGATGTTAACTTATACATTAACATCGGTCTCTTTTAAAAACCGATGTTAACATAATCAATTTTCTACAAAAACTTATGTTAACGTATAAGTTAACATCGGTTATTTACTTAAACTGATGTTAACGTTTGGAAGTTAACATCGATTTTGTATAAAAACCGATGTCAACTGTCTACATTCATACATTTTTTTGGGTGTAATTCTTATTATATAATATTGATTATTTAAATAACCGATGTTGTTAACTTTACGTTAACATCGGTTTTCAAAAACCGATGTTAACAATAATATTTTCAACATCGATTAAAAACTGATGTAAAAGTCATAAATAACTTATGTAAAAAATATATTTTCTAATAGTGATCATGAAAAATGATTATGTAATTTACAATTATTAATTAAAAATATAAAAGTATTATGCCTGTGCAAGTTAAAAAAAAAGTAACTAAAAATAAAAAGAGGAGCACTTGACATTTCTATAATCAATTTTATAAATAATAGACTAAAAATGAATGGGAAAATACTATTGATGATTTTTGTTTATAGAATTATAATCAAGTCTTTTCATGTATTTAAATAATCAAAGGCAAATTGCGTCAACTAATTTTCACCAAAACAGATATTGATACATGAATAATAACAACAAATTTGGTATCAAGTCTCTAGCAAGTAGCTTGGTTCATCATCTAATAATAAGTAATACTATTCATACTCTCTTGTAGCTTTCTGTAACGTTGTGAAACTTCGCTAACTATAAATCGATGTTTAAATGTATTTATCATGTTATTTGATTATATGATTGACTTTGATGAGTTGAGGTATGGTGTGAATTAGTTATGTGTGATTTACTTGATGTAGATGTTGAATTACCTAAACCTATTATGGTAAAACCATGATCCTAGATACTTTAATCGTTCGATCATCTTCAAATTTGTATTGTAAGTTCCTAACCCTGCCCTAACGGTTTGACCATTGGGATTTGTAAACTAACAATTTTTGACCTCTTGCTTAGTGCGAGAAGCACACTATGCGCAATTTCTACCTGAGAGAGAATTGCACTGAGCGCGAATTGTCGCGCTTAGCGCCAAAAGTGGATTCCCGCTTAGTGAGACGATCTCGCTAAGCGAGATCTGTAGATTATAAATACATTCTTCAGTGTGAAAAACACGATTTTCACTATTTTTTTCTCCAAACGCCCACCCAAGCTCTAACACCTCCTCCTCCACCACCCACGACCACCAGTGGTCACCACGAGCTGCCATTGCTTGCTGTCGAACCACCACACCGAGAGGAACATTTTAATCGGAGCAGAATCCTTATAATTTACCTCAAGGACTCGGTGAAGAATAATCCCTTAATACTTTCTTTCGTAGCTTTTCTGAGGTAATCTTGACTTCTAAGCCTTTCTCCTAGTTAGTTTGAGCTTCTCTTAGTGTCTCTTGTGTTTTTGGTACTGTAATAGGGTGTTTATACACTTCCTTTGAAAAACCCTTGAAAATGAAACGTTATAAAAGTTATCTTTTTTTATAAAATTGATGTTATTTTCGTAACCTTCTTTGAACCTCGGTCACATTGGCGTAATCGAAATTTCAAAATGATGTCTCCTTTTAGTAGAATCTGAAATACCCCTTAGTCCTTTATGTTTTGACAGGGGTAATTGACCTCAAATGTTGTTATTAACCTTGCTTTTGAAATCTATACTAAATTTCCTTTGATTTGGTATATAGAACCTTGCATTTAGACTGAAGAATGTAAACGAGAAAGGTCTCTGAACGACGTAGAGAGGAATTGATGAAGAGCTCACAATAGGTGAAGGGAGTTTATTTTGGTTTACTGCTTTGATACCATAGTTGGGGTCAGGGAACCCAACTATGGGGATGTATGTCTGTCCCTGTTGCATGTTGATTTTCAAGAAAAATTGTGTTTCCAACTAATGAAATGTGATATATTTGTTATTGATGAATGAAATTGTGAATGTTGTTGTTGTTGTTGTAATTTTTGGAATCTTTGGGAGAAAGTATTAATTACAAAGGAGACTCTGTCCAAAATTTTATATTTTTTCTTCTATCTATTCCTTTATTAAATTTTAAATGGGCATGCGAGTTTGTTTTGTAAACCATTGTTTTTTTAATTTAGAATTTTTCCCTAAAATACAGTCTCATGATATTGTGGATTGTTGTTGTATTAGACTTATGTTGTTTGAAGACCTGGGAAGTGTGAATCTTAGGCATGAAATTTCTATGTATGTATTTGTGGGATGTGATTACTGATGATGTTGTTATCGATGAAAATGTTGATATGAGATGATGTTGTTATTGATGATAATATTGACAAAGAATGATGTTGTTATTGGTGATAATATTGATATGAGAATGATGTTGTTATTGATGATAATGTGACATGAGGTGATGTTGTCATTGATGATAATATTGAAATGAGATGATGTTGATGATGATAATGTCATTGAGATGAGATGATGTTTATGTTGATAATGACATTGAGATGAGATGTTGTTGGTGT